>NW_028252447.1:0-210164 GCF_964263255.1 Lissotriton vulgaris
CCATCTCCCTCTCTCTCTCTAGTTCCCTCTCTCTCTCCATCTCCCTCTCTCCATCGATTTCCCTCTCTCTCTCTCTCTCTCCCTCTCTCTATCTCCCTCCATCTGTCTGTCTACCTCCCTCTATCTCCCTTTCTCTGTCTCCCTCTCTATCCCCCTCTGTATCCTTCTCTCTGTATCCTTCCCTCTGTCTCAATCCCTCTGTACCCATCCCTCTGTCTCCCTCCCTGTCTCCCTTTCTCTATTTTCCCTCTCTCTCTCACTGTCTCCCTCCCTCTGCCTGTCACCCTCTGGCACCTCACCCCAGCCTCCCGGACATACAGGTCTTTTAGGCGTCACTAGGGGGATGACACCACCAGTGGGGGGTGACACCAATCTGTGAGCACAGCTCTCTGTGTTGCCTCGCCTCTGCAGACTCCTTTACTTTATATTTATAATGTAGGAACGGAACAAAAGATCACATATAAAAAAATATTCTTCCTAGTTTAAATACGAAATGGACCAGTGAGGAACATAGAATTAAAAGCGCCGCACGTTATAGAAAGAAGCAATTTTTACATAGAAATTTGACTGAGGAAATTGAGTAAATGCCGAGCCAGCAATGCATTTCTCTTACCAAGGACAGACAGGCAGTTTTTAAATTGGCCCACATTTATTGACAGAGATTGTTTTTTTTATTTTTGCTTTTCAGTAAATTCGTTTTGGGACATGTTTGCATCGATTGGCTACTGCGCACTCTCCTTTCAGATGTCAGTACTTTATAATTTAAACATTGAGGGAACAGGTAAATAAAAAAAAATCCAAGGATCTCTCGTTTTTGAGAAGTTAAAGGCGTCTTTAAAGGACCATTTACTTGTTAATGGGGCTTTGTTGTGAATCTCCCGGCCCCCCTAGAGCAGAGTGTCTCGGAGTCTGCACTGCTGTGGCTGACTCCGAGACACTCTTTCAAAGGAATGCCTCCTAATTAGCAATTACGTGCTAAGTGCCTCATCCTGCGACACACCCACCACTTGCAGGCGACACACTACTGTGTCGGGACACAGAGTTTGGAAAGCTCTGCCCTAGGGCTAGGCACTGCGTTTAACTTGAGGGTCTGAAGGGGATATGTGTGTGTTTGCCATCGGCACCAAACCTTCTTTACTGGGAGCTGGACCCACTTCTGTTCGCATTTGCAACTAACTATGGAAGATTCCACCTATTTTGCCAATCCCTTGTGTGCGTGAACAGGACAAGAATCGTTCTCTCTGTCGATCTAGTTCTACAGCCGGGTCTGGTGGCTAAGGGGACTAATGCGTCCACTGTAGGGTCCTATGTTCGACCTCATGGTCGCAGGTTGAAATCCCGGGGGTCCCCTCAGCCTTTCATCCATCTGAGGTCCATAAAATGAGTACCATTGAGTTAGGTTATTCAGCGCCAAGATCCCTACCTTATAAATACACGTTATTTCCATGCACCTAGACACCCTCGCCTCTGAGATTTACTGTGATTTGCAGATCCCAAGTTTCACCCTACCGTGGTAAATGAACAATTGCAAGGCAGGCACCCACGCCTGAAGGCCTTACACATCAGCGTGTGCTGCGTCCCTACGTTTTCAAGCCCAGAGACTGCAGCTGTGTGTTTCTTCTTCGGCGGACGGCTTGGCCGTCTGACCTCCCCTGGTACTGTGCGCAGAGTAAACACTGTCCTCTCTCAGCACATCCCCGGACTCCTAGGGGCCGCAGCTTCGTGTGCGATCATCGCTGATGCTCATCCCAGCCTGCACAGGCGGGCTCCGGCCGTTTGTCTTTCAGCACAGCACCTCAAGTACTTGCCCCCTCAGTCAGCTTCCAGATTAATTCCTCAGACCCCAGTTCATTAATTCCTCAGCCCCCCTCACCCCAGTTCATTAATTGCAGCCCCCCACCCCCTCACCCCAGTTCACTATCTCGCAATTCGTCACACCCTGGGACACATATATCGCTTCCCTAGCACGGCCTCGACACACATCTCTTTCCAGGGGTGTTAATTCCCCCAGCTCGGTACAAACACCCCCCTATCCACTCTAACTCACCGCATGTGGCCTGGGCCCAGCTCACCTCCGAGTGATGTTCTTGCTGTGCTTCTCGTTCGCCACCTTCATGCGCTGCACCCCGGACATGGTTGGACTCCGTCCCCTCTCGTGCCCTGCTCAGCCCTCCTACCACTGCCACTGCCCGACACTGACACCTCATCTCCTCCCCCCTCCGGAGCCTGGCACCGAAGTCCACGCAACCAGTCCACGTGGCAGCGCCGCCGCCATCTTAGAAGAGGTCTAACATATGGATATTTACAGTTGTGTCACTGGAGTGATCCTTCTACTAAACACTAAAATAATATTATTTTGTTGTGTACCAATACATTATGTTTTTATTCTTTCTAGAAAGTTATTCTACTATGTTAATTAAAAAAGGTATTTACCTCTATTTATAAATACTTTCATTAATACTGACATCAGAAAAAAATCATAAATAACTTGTTGTTTATCGCTAAAAGTAATGCCCTGGATGTACAAATGATCAGAAAACAAACGCTCAACACATCACTACTACTTTACACCTGTTATGGCACAATAGTATTTCGCAATATTTTATTCTGATAGGCTGGCTCAGGGTGACGTCCCCTCTCGCTCTATTCCCCATCTCCAAGGAGCACCGCGTCACTCGTTCTTTCTCATCCTTTTCCAGCAGCGTTGGCTTGCTTGTAAAGGGCGAATGCAGTGGAATGCTTACAAAGATCTAAAGGTCACAGATATTTTAGCAGCTTGTTTAAAAAAACATAAGTATTTCATTGTCTGAGATCAATACTGGGCTGCTCTGGAAAAAAACCAACGCAACATTTTTACAAATATGCTATGCAATTACATTATGCTTGTGTTATTAATCATCATATAAATAAATGTGCCTACTTTAATTGATTTATTGTTAACTACGTAAAACAAGCAGCAGATGACGGGAAATTAAACAAGTCAAGTCCCGGGCCGGCCAGCCAATCACAGCGCGGCCCGGGGAATGACGTCACGGGGGTGTCCCGGGCCGGCAGCCAATCACAGCGCGGCCCGGGACAAAGGGGCGGGACTTAAAAAAAGCCCGAGAAACGCCCCCGAATCGCGTTTTCCCGAGAAAGCGTGATTGACAGCCCCACCCTCTTCAACGTATACATGAGCCCCCTCGCGACCATCGCCCGCCAACACAACCTCAACATCATCTCTTACGCGGATGACACTCAACTAATCCTTTCTCTCACCAATGACCCCAGCACCGCCAAAACTAACCTACACGAAGGAATGAAAGAAGTTGCCGAATGGATGAAACAAAGCCGTCTGAAACTGAACTCAGACAAAACAGAAGTCCTCATCTTAGGTACATCCCCCTCTGCATGGGACGAATCCTGGTGGCCGGAAGCCCTCGGAAAGGCACCCATCCCGACAGACAACGCACGGAACTTAGGCATCATACTGGACTCTTCACTCTCAATGAATAGACAAGTCAGCGCCGTATCCTCTTCCTGCTTCAACATTCTTCGCATGCTCAGAAAAACATTTCGCTGGATCCCCACCGAAACAAGGAAAACAGTCACCCATGCTCTGGTCACGAGCCGACTGGACTACGGAAACACCCTCTACGCAGGCATTACCGCTAAACTCCAGAAGAAACTCCAACGAATCCAAAACGCCTCAGCCAGGATCATATTAGACATCCCACGCAACGAACACATCTCCGGTCACCTTAAAGACCTCCACTGGCTACCCGTCAATAAGAGGATCACTTTCCGACTGCTAACCCACGCACACAAATCACTCTACGACATCGGACCAGAATGCCTCAACTCACGACTGTCCTTCTACACCCCCTCCCGCCAACTACGTTCTTCCAGCCAAGCCCTCGCCACTGTACCTCGCATCAACAAGACCACCATGGGCGGCAGATCCTTCTCATACCTGGCTGCTAAAACATGGAACTCACTCCCCGCTTACCTTCGCCTTACCCAGAACCACCTAGCATTCAGAAAGCTACTTAAAACGTGGATATTTGACAAGTAATCTTCCTCCCCTCTCTAAGCGCCTTAGGACCCTCTGGGTATGTAGTGCGCTATATAAATTCTCTGACTTGACTTGACTTGTCTCCCAATGGCTAGCCTCAATTTATGGAGCTAGCCAATGGGAAACAGAGGCGGTCCGAACATCCCTACTGTAGACAAAAGTTTTCGATCTGGGAGGGGCACTGCGTGCCCCTCGCCAGGTCGAAACCTAAAAAAGGGTGTATCCCCAGGACTCTTTTAATGTTGTGACTACCTCTAGGTGGACTGAACATTGGACTAACTTTAGAACCACCTTATGTAAGGAAGCAACAAGGAGCAGGTAGACAATTAGTTATTTTTCTATTTTTGGGCCTTTAGTAACATACTGTAAATTTTTGTGTGGTGTTTTGTTGTTAAATATTCGTAACTGTCTCTTTTGAGTTTTTATTCTCAGAGATCTACAAATAAGCTTTGTTCTGGTTTGTTTTGCAAAGACAGGCGTGTCTGAACTGATAGAAGACATATCATGATTACCTGTGTAAATTAATTGTTTCATTGTGGCATAAGTATTGTTTATTGAAATAATACCCACAGCATTCCATTGTGTTTTTGTTGTCTGTGCTTGTCATGCATTTCGCAAGTGTTAAACAAATTAAACTGAGTGAGGTGAGCATCACCAAGACAGCTTAGTCCGTAGTGTGTGCTTTACAAATTGTCTATCTCAGTGCAATTGTTGGTTAGGGTGGGCAGGGTGGGCCTTTGGCTGTTGAAGAACGTGCTTTGCTCAGTTAATGCAGCTACTATGGAAGATGTTGCTCTTCGTCCTCTCTGCTGTGTTCACATATGAAGGAGAAAAGAGTTTACATCCTGTAGTTACATTTTATCTATGATAACTGAAAAAAACAACTCCTAACCTGCATACAAGAGCTAAACCGAATAACCGTGAACATCCAGATAGACTAATGTACCTTAAAGGGTGAGCAGCCGCTGAGAATGTGGAAAATGGAAAGCTCTCTTCGTTGTCATGGCAGCAGTTAGTGTTTTAAGAGTTTTTCTTATTAGAATAATTTTCTGTTGGTCACAGTACATTCGAAAAGCCTTGCCATGATGAGACCTTTCATCATGCCACCTCCACTCCTGCCAGCATCCTGCTTGTTTCGGATATTACTAACAAACCACTACATTTGCCAGTCGCCCTAGGGCACATACAAGACTATTCTGTGACATTTTACATTGCCAAACACAGGACTGCAGGTGGCTTGTTATCCCTTACTCTAGAGTTAACAAGCATTGGCAAAGCCAATAGGTCTCACCTATGCAAGAGTTATTGGCTTTGCCCACATGTTTTACCCTTGTTGTACAAAAGCATGGCTGCTGTTCAGCATGGCTGCTGTTCAGCATGGCTGAAAGTTAGTGGCGTGGAGCGTCCTAGAGTGGAATGGTGAAGAGTGGAGTAGAGTGTTTTAGAGTGGAGTGGCAAAGAGTGATGTGTTTTGGAGTGGCATAGTGTGGAGTCACGTAGAGTGGCATACACTGGAGTGGCATTGAGTAGAGTGGACTGGTGTAGAGTACATGCAGAGTACAGGGGCGTAAAATGCAGTTGTTTTGAGCGTAGTGGCATTTAAGTCTGTGGCGTACAATGCAGCATCGTAGAATGCAGTGGCAAAGATTAGAGTAGTGTATAGTAATGTGCAGTGAAGCAGAATGCAGTGGTGCAGAGTGCTGTGGCACAGAGTGGAGTGGCGCAGAGTAGAGTACAGTGCTGTAGAGTGCAGTGCTTTAGAATGCAGTGGCATAGAGTGCAGTGTTGTTGAGCGCAATGGTGCAGAGTGCAGTGGCGCAGAGTGGAGTTGAGTGACATATAATGCAGTGGTTTAGAGTGCATGGTAGAGTTGAGTAGCATAGAGTGCAGTAGAGTAGAGTACCATAGAGTAGTGGAGAGTAGAGTATAGTGCTGTAGAGTACAGTGACATAGAGTGCAGTGGCTTAGAGTGGAGTAACCTAGAGTGGAGTAGTGCAGAGTAGGGTGGTGCACAGTTCAGTGGTGGATTGTGCAGTGTTGCGGAGCAGAGTGTCAGAGTGCAGTAGTGTAAATTGGTGTAGAGAGCATTGGCATAGAGGACAGTGATGTAGAGTAGAGTGCAGTGGCATAGAGTGCAGTGGTTAAGAGCGGAGTAGTGTAGAGTGCAGTGGCATAGAGTGGAGTGGAGTAAAGTAGATTGTTCAGAGTAGAGTGAAGAGGTGCAGGATAGAGTGCAGTTGTGTAGAGTGGCATAGATTGTAATGGCTTTGAGTAAAGTGATCTACAGTGCAATGGCATAGACTACAGTGTTTCAGAGTAGATTGGAGTGGCGTTCAGTGGATTAATGTGGAGTGCCGGGGCATAGAGTTAAGTGTTTCAGAGTAAAGTGCATTGGCGTAGAATGTATTGGCATAGAGTGCAGTGGCGTAGAGTGCAGTGTTGCAGAGTGGCGTAGAGTATTGTGGCGTAGAGTGGAATTGTGCAGAGTAGATTTGTGGTCCTAGACTGGAGTGGTGCAGAGTGCAGTGGAGAAGAGTGCAGTGGTTTCGAGTAGAGTGGCCAAGAGTGCAAAGGTATAAAGTAGAGTGGCAAACGTTAAAGTAGAGAGGAGTAGAGTGCAGTGACGTACAGTGGAGTGGTGCAGTGTACAGTGGCGTGGAGTGGAGTGATGTAAAGTGCAGTGGTGCGGCGTAGAGTGCAGTGGCGTAGAGTGGTGCAGAGTAGAGTGGAGTATTTATGGTGTGGTAGCATACAGCCATTAGAGACAACACATTTTCAATTGATATGACCATTACATCTGCACAGACATACAGTTTTACTGATAAAACTATACAGTGCAAGACAAAAATGCGGGGAAATAGCTTTGATAATATTAAACTATTTGTTTCCAACACACTTCAGAAACAAAATAAAATGTGATTCATATGTGTTCCTAATTCTGATATGTTCTGAAATACTTACAAAGTTTATTTAAATGTTGTTGTGTTGGAGGAAAAAAACTTTCCTGCTCCCATTGTCCATCAAGACTGTCATATAAATCTTCTCACTTTAAAGTCAGAAAAAGAAATGTGAACAAGCGCCCTCGGAAGGCAGCACCCGACATTTGACCTCGGTCTTTGAATGCACAGCAAATGTGATGAGCCAGAAAATGTAAGCTACGAACCACAAGGCCAATGGTAAGCAATGGGCGGAATGCATTCCCAAGTCAACTTTCTGAATGTCTCCAAGATGTCTTTAGCAAACTAGACAGCTGTGCTGTCTGGTAGGCTGCAAACTAAAAATATTTTCTTGCAGTCGTAGCATGCTTGATCTCATGTACAATGAAAAGGTCTGTGGTGCTGGCACTGAATGGGGTGGCACCGGCGCATCAGTGTGTCTACTACTAGGCACCATAAGAGGCAATGAGTGGCTCCACCGTCAGCCTCTTAAGTAAAAGTTTAGATCCTGCCACTTTTTTAATTACAAATTAACAACTATGTAATCCACAACACTCTGTAAAGGTATATATTACATCATCTTATTTACAGATAAGATTGGTAATATATATAGTGATCCAGCGTAAGGCCAATACCCAATCAGGGATCAATACTCAATAATATCACAGAACAAAGGCCCATACACATTCACCCAAATCCCTGATGCTCTGGGGTCAATTTAGATATGTTCAATTATTTTCCTTCTAAAATCCTTGTATAACATTTCAAAATACTTATCTAACTTATACATCAACTTTGCTTCTACTTGGTCGATGAACCAATTAGTTGAATAGTTGATGGTAATGATACCACTGTCTAACTAACTATTCAGTCAGCTAAATAATCACAGCCTCTCGGTGAAGTTAATAAAGCTTTATCTCAGATTAAATGATAAAAAATAATGCTTAATGCATACAGTTACAAGTGCAAACAATGAACTCCCAAAGGGAGAGAAAAACATCAGCAATTTCAGATAGAGACAAACTCATCAATCAAATAATGACATTATGCATGAAAGAGTGGATAGATTAAGATACATCAGTTTCAACAAAATCAATTGCGAAACATAATACATCTAACGGAGGAGATAGATGAAGAGACAAAAGTTTAATGTAAATGATAGGTTTAAATGCACCTATGAAGGAGTGGATAGGTGAAGAGACAAAAGTTTCAAAGACAAAATACATTTGCAGGTAATTTTTTCAAGAACGACTCAGAATAATACAAATCTAAAGGTCTGTAGAAAACCACTACCCTGGCCAAGGTGATGATGGGGGTTCCCTGAATAGAGACAGGGAACAGTGATTACAGGGACAGGAACGAGACAGGATTGGAACATTTAGGCCTCTCTGCAAATTGACGGACAGCGACGAATCTCTCCTCTCTCTCTTTGTAGCCAGCCTAACTTAACCACACCCCCAAAGGCACCCCAGTTATAACCTAAAACCTACATGTCCGTCCCACATCAGTTGAAACATTTCATTTAACCAGGCAGATGATAGGAGGACTTAGGGGGTGGTCTGTCACACCACTGTGACCTCATTCAAAGTTTGGGCTTATTCATTGTTCTACATCCATTCCCATGACTTTATCATTGATCCATTCACACAATTTAATTCATGTTACAATTACACATAATTTTAAGCAATGTCAGCGGGAGGAGTCTTTTTGTCCCAAGGTCAATCACATCCCTTGGCAGGCGATCATCACATTGACCTTCACCCTTGCTCTTCTTCTCCTGTGCTCAGCCCTTTAGTGTGCGTTTGACAGATCAATTCTACTCCATTTATTCTGCTCCTCCTTTATCCAGCTAAGATAAGGGAATATGGTGTCTCATCCAGCTCACTACAGCAAATGGAAAATGAACATTCATTAATTATATGATAATGTAATTTTCACAGTTCATTACCCACCCTTCCACCCTGTTAGGGTTTTGCCTAGCATAGTTTTAAACAAAAACAACATTATTTATTATTTCAAAAGAAGGATGCAACATGGAAACTACAAAATGCACATGCGGCCTAGTCATGCATTATTTTCTCATTTCCTTCAAAGCACAATGTAAATATGGTTTTAGTTCTTTCATATATTATTTCACGTTAGTGCATGCATGCGCAAAGCAACTTTCCCTTGTGTTTATGTAAGGTGCAGGTTAGTTTTCTATTACTACTTACTGTTAGTACGTATTATGGGGTATTCATTCGAGCAGGTTTCTTTTTCCGAAATCCTGCTCCATCAAAAGTAATCAATAGCGATTGAAATGTGTATTTGTATAGCGCACGTTCACCTAAGGGTATCTTGGCGCTGAATAACAGATGTTTTATTGTTACCCAACAGTACTCACTTTATTGACTACGGGAGGATAAATGGCTGAGTGGATCAGATGAGATATGATGTAAGAAGAGAGAGGAACCCCTTGAGTTAGTCAAGGGAAGTGGGGTGTTGGACCCAGAAATAAGACTAGTTCCCTTGAGACATATACAGGATAAGTTAAAACTTAGCTTTAAAGCAACTAACGATAAAATCATGAACTACTACAATTCTAAACATAAAGTACACATCAATTTATTAAAGTAACAGAAATAAAAACAGTTTACATTTATACATCATACAATTGCTAAAAAACAATTAAAATTTCAACTAATAATACAATCTATTGTGACCTGCACAATGCAACAGACAGACAAAAATTTGTTGTAAAACGTAAAGAATTGTAAAATACAAGTGGTACATTCAATACTACAATTTCATCACTCCCTAGTTTTATGGCCACAAATTTGTATATCAACAGGGGAGGAGAGGACTTGAATTGTACAGGAGTTTGGCGTCGACGCGTTTCGGTGGTTCTGAAGCGAATATGTTCCACCTTTATCAAGACTAAAGTTCGATGTCTGTCTTGTTTCAGGGTCTGTACAATTCCCCTACAATAGATATACATACAATTAATCTTCCATTTTCACAAAAAACGATCACAGTTATCATACTTGGTTGGTACTCCACAATTAGATGATCTTTGGTTAGCTACTCATTCCTATTACAGAGAAAGTTTTACAACTAACATAGTACATTCATTAGCTTCTATTTTACTGTCATACTATATCTCTGTAATCTCCCACATAGTTTGCTATTGCACGAATAACCAAGTCTAAATTGCTAGGGATTCAACAGATAACACAGTCACTATTCTTGATCACTGCTTGGATACAGTGTTGCCTAGTCCCTGTGAGATTCTTTTGGACTAACTCGGAAACCCACGGGTCCATTTAAGTTCTATATCCCTAATTGGGTATGATGCTGCAAAGATCCTAATCAGGTGCTGTTAGAATGTTACTGATATTTTCATGACTGTAAGAACCCCCTGTTCCTCTTTAATGTGGGATTGGAGTGCATATGGGAGACTTTGAGGCCGTTGCACTCGTATATTAAAGCGGAAAGGCTCCTAGTACAGCTTGCACTATTGGATAACCCTGATGCCATTGTAATATGGTTAATACAATTTCCATCTTACCGGTGTGTTTCTGTGCGATGTGATTAGCTGATGGGTCTGTTCTCTACCACGTTTTTAAGAAGTAAAATAGGATAGATTCCTGTAAATACAGATGGTTATTATTAAAGGTGTCTGCAGGGATAAGAATTGTATGTACTATGGGCCCGATTCACAGCACTAACTTAAGACAAAATCCTAAACTTACTACTTTTGGTATTCACAGAAGTTAGGATTTTGTCTTAAGGGGGGAGGAGCCAAGATGGCGACCGGGTCGGACGTGTAGTCCCTCGGCTCTGAGGACCATCTCCTTCTTCGTGACTATCCTGCTGGCGATCCTGCGTTGAGAAGGCACATTGCGGTAGCTTTTCTGCTCCGACGGCCCGCGGGGAAATCCTGAAGCTCACGCCTCTTTGCAATCTGGAGAAATGTTCGACTGAAGTTTGAGGCCCGCAACGGCCCTGAGACCGGGGCCTCGAGTGGACACCTGAGCAGGCTGCGGAGCGAACAACACCGGGCGTCAGCAGCTGTGCTGAACCGGTCGGACCATTTGTGGAAGTCGCGGCCGAATCTGAACCGCCCGCCCCACTGGACTACAGGTACAGAGTTGATTGTGCCTGGCGCCTGTATCTGGAGGGATTTTATGACTGCGAGAACCCTTATTGTGGACTGCCGAGTGACTGCCTGAGTGCTGCCCCGCTACCAGCGGGAGGTTCCCGAATTATCCACCCCACTGATCACAAACAGGGCGGCTGGTTTATGGGACAATGCCTACGGCCGCATCTTGGGTCTGTTTACCGCTCTTCTCCAAAGCGTAGACCTAATGCTTACTGTGAGCAGCCTGCCCCGACCTGGAGGGCTTCCATTTGAGATCGCGAAGTGCATAATGGTGTACAACCTTGAGGAGCCAGGGCCATGGAGTGGTCACGGACGTGTGGTGCAAGGGGGCATGAGTGGAAAGGAGCGAGGATGTGATCAGGGCTACGGCGATCTATTGGCGGCTATTATCTCCCTTCATCACGAAATGGTGTACTCTGTGCAAACCCTGATCAGCAAGGTTGACGATATAATGATTGCACAGGGGTGCTCGACAATGGCGGACTCACCGGACCACAGTGGTACTTCTCGCCCCGCGTCTGTCTATTACAAGATGGCGGCCTCGCGCAATAGTGACGGCTTTGGGACTCCAGGTTCCGAGACTGCTTTTGCAGCGGACGATGTCTGCCCGGACCGAAATACGACCCACGGATTGCGATCACGACGGGAGTCTTCTCCCCACGTCTTGCCCCCTGATACCCGGGGATCGCTCCAGAAGGGGCTGGATATCGAGACTTTCCTCCCTGGCTCGGCTTTGCTTTATACTACGAGGGTTGTGTACTCCTGGCTCAGCATGGGAACGTTGGACTCCAGTGTTCTTGATCTGGTTGAGTGTCTGAAGCAAAGTGCCCCTTTTGGACTACTGTTCGCGCTTCTCTGGGTTACTTTTGTTAGCAGTGGAGGGAGAGTGAAGACGGGACAGGGATGAACGCTTCTTATCGCTGACTGATGGTTTCCTCGTTGCAGACCGAATTGGATGTGGGGCGTGTTGATTTCTTGGATAACGCAATGTGCCGACTTTGTGCTTTTTACATTGTATGCTAGTAATGCTGTTTTTTCACCGGACAATACATCCTGAGCAAATATTGAACTATGGGAGGAGGATGCCGGGGGACTGGTGGCGGGCTCCTCCTCCGCTTTTCTTTACTCATTATAGTTATAGGTTAGAACCCTTTTCTTACTTTCTATATTTCGGGACTCCTTCTTAGTGGGGCGACAGGCACACTGCTAGGGGGGGGTAGGCCGTAGCCAGCTGCAGGGGTGCAGGGTGGGGGGTGGGGGGTGGGAGGTGGGGTTTTTGTTTACTTCTTTTTTGTTCTATGGGCCTTCTATTCTTTTTCTTTTTTCTTCTGGGTTTAAACGTTTTTCTTCAATGTGGAAAGTGGTCGTTCTGGTACTTTTAGTGCACTATATGTATGTCTCTCCTGATCCTCTCATGCCGGAACCATTGTGCTGCTTTATGACGAATGTCTGACATAATATCGACAAACAGAATATCTACATACAAAAATATCGACACAAAAATATCGAAATCAAAAATATCGGAGTCATATCTTCATAAAGGTAAGTACAAAAATATCGAAAAATTAATATCGTAGTACAAAAATATCGAAATTAAAAATATCGTTTTTTTAAATGTATTAATAATAATGTAAAAATAAGTTTAAAATACATATAATTTTACAAATATTAAATACAAATATTAAAACATAATTAAAAAATTAAAACTAATACATATACATTTAAAATAAATTAAAAACTTAATAATTTAATGTAATTTTATTTTTTTTAATTTCATTTAATTGATTTAATTTAAATTTATTTTATTTTTACCCTGTACGACTGTACCCCAAAAACCCAAAACTGACCCTGAACCCTAAAAATACCCCTTTACCCAAAAACCCCAAACTGACCCTGAACCCTAAAAATACCCCTTTACCCAAAAACTGAAAACTGACCCTGAACCCTAAAAATACCCCTTTACCCAAAAACTGAAAACTGACCCTGAACCCAAAAAATACCCCTTTACCCAAAAACTGAAAACTGACCCTGAACCCTAAAAATACCCCTTTACCCAAAAACTGAAAACTGACCCTGAACCCTAAAAATACCCCTTTACCCAAAAACTGAAAACTGACCCTGAATCCTAAAAATACCCCTTTACCCAAGAACTGAAAACTGACCCTGAACCCTAAAAATACCCCTTTACCCAAAAACCCAAAACTGACCCCGAACCCTAAAAATACCCCTTTAACCAAAAACCCAAAACTGACCCTGAACCCTAAAAATACTCCTTTACCCAAAATTAATTAATATTATTTAATTACCAATTAATTATTAATTAACAATAACAATAAAGTAAATATATTAGCACATTAGCTGTAATTAATTAAATTTAATAATTAATATTATTTTTCCCAATTAATTAATTAACAATAACAAAAATATATATATAAAAAATTACTTTAATTAATGTAATTAACTAATTAATATTAATTAATTACCAATTAATTATTAATTAAAATATGTACAAAATTATATTAATTAATTAACTAATTATTATTAATTACCAATTAATTATTAAATAAAAATATTTACAAACATATATTAATTAATTAATTATTATTAAATTACTTCCCACCCTATTCCCCTATAAACCCACAACCCGCTCTGATACTAAAACGCAAAATGTAAACAAATTTACAAATTTTTAAACATACATTACAAAACATGTTTAAAAAACATATAAACATAATAAAATACATAACACTAAAAAAAAATTCGATATTAGTAACATTTGATATTAGTAACATACATACCTTAAAAAAACGATATTCTGTCTGTCGATATTTTGGACATCGATATTCTATACTGTCGAAATTAAAACATTGATATTATTGTATATCGATATTTTAATTTCGATATTTTGTCTGCCTACCCTTTATGACATCCTGCCACCGTTTATCCTTCAGAACTTATCTTTGAAAACTAGACCTCAGTACCTTTGTAATAGATCCTTCGCGCATTGCCTTATTGCTGTGTGATACCTTTGGGAGCCTTCGGGCGTTTTGTCTTGGCTATGTGTACGATGCATTATCAATAAAGGTCTTCCAAAAATTAAAAAAAAAAAAAAAGTTTGTCTTAAGACAGTCTTAAGACAGACTTAAGACAAAATCCTAACTTAAGTCTGTCTTAAGTCTGTCTTAAGACAAAGTTAAGACAAAATCCTAACTTCTGTGAATACCAAAAGTAGTAAGTTTAGGATTTCGTCTTAAGTTAGTTCTGTGAATCGGGCCCTATGTGTGGCACAAGTATAGTGTATTGAATGGGTCTATACTCCTAGGTTGTACGATACACTGTATTATTACCATGAAAGGGGTTTAAAATCCTCACACTGGTCTAGAAAGGATGAGGGTGTCTCTTTACAGAGATAGATAGAAAACCAAAAAATGTTACCTGTATAATCTCTTCAGAATGTTGAATGATGTCACTTTATAGATTACGACGGTGTACAAATTACAATGGTTCCTGAAAGAGATCAATCAAGTTCCATCTACTTAGAAAAACACACAGAGCCGCTCGGTCAGGGAATTGTTTTAGTGACACTACTGGATTGTATTTGTAAGCCCTAAATACACGTACCTCTAAAATCGAGTGGAGAATCTTCTCCAAACTGGAAAGAAGAACGTTTACGTTAGCGAGGTTTTGCTGGAAAATGATGGGCACTTGACACGTTTTTCGATGTCAGGTAAAGCTGATTTTTAAGGTGGAGCGCTCTAGCAGTTTCCTCGAGCGGGAATACAATCTCCCCTGGAGAAATTTAAAATAAGACTGTTAAGTCTTTTGAATCTTATAGCGGGGACATGAAGGATTCGCCTATGTGCTAATGCTAGGGAATCTGGGCTGTAAAAGTCTTACCTCCTAAAGCGAATCAATCACGCTGCTTCTGGGAGTTCTGGTTCGAATGATGTGAGGCCCGCGAACAACCTTGCTTAAATGTAAGATGTTCTGATGTGCGGGCCTCATATCATTCGAACCAGAACTTTTACAGCCCAGATTCCCTAGCATTAGCACATAGGCAAATCCTTCATGTCCCCGCTATAAGATTCAAAAGACTTAACAGTCTTATTTTAAATTTCTCCAGGGGAGATTGTATTCCCGCTCGAGGAAACTGCTAGAGCGCTCCACCTTAAAAATCAGCTTTACCTGACAGCGAAAAACGTGTCAAGCGCCCATCATTTTCCAGCAAAACCTCGCTAACGTAAACGTTCTTCTTTCCAGTTTGGAGAAGATTCTCCACTCGATTTTAGAGGTACGTGTATTTAGGGCTTACAAATACAATCCAGTAGTGTCACTAAAACAATTCCCTGACCAAGCGGCTCTGTGTGTTTTTCTAAGTAGATGGAACTTGATTGATCTCCTTCAGGAACCATTGTAATTTGTACACCGTCGTAATCTATAAAGTGACATCATTCAACATTCTGAAGAGATTATACAGGTATCATTTTTTGGTTTTCTATCTATCTCTGTAAAGAGACACCCTCATCCTTTCTAGACCAGTGTGAGGATTTTAAACCCCTTTCATGGTAATAATACAGTGTATCATACAACCTAGGAGTATAGACCCATTCAATACACTATACTTGTGCCACACATAGTACATACAATTCTTATCCCTGCAGACACCTTTAATAATAACCATCTGTATTTACAGGAATCTATCCTATTTTACTTCTTAAAAACGTGGTAGAGAACAGACTCATCAGCTAATCACATCGCACAGAAACACACCGGTAAGATGGAAATTGTATTAACCGTATTACAATGGCATCAGGGTTATCCAATAGTGCAAGCTGTACTAGGAGCCTTTCCGCTTTAATATACGAGTGCAACGGCCTCAAAGTCTCCCATATGCACTCCAATCCCACATTAAATAGGAACAGGGGGTTCTTACAGTCATAAAAATATCAGTAACATTCTAACAGCACCTGATTAGGATCTTTGCAGCATCATACCCAATTAGGGATATAGGGCCCGATTCACAGAACTAACTTAAGACAAAATCCTAAACTTACTACTTTTGGTATTCAGAGAAGTTAGGATTTTGTCTTAAGTTTGTCTTAAGACAGACTTAAGACAGACTTAAGACAAAATCCTAACTTAAGTCTGTCTTAAGTCTGTCTTAAGACAAACTTAAGACAAAATCCTAACTTCTGTGAATACCAAAAGTAGTAAGTTTAGGATTTTGTCTTAAGTTAGTTCTGTGAATCGGGCCCATAGAACTTAAGTGGACCCGTGGGTTTCCGAGTTAGTCCAAAAGAATCTCACAGGGACTAGGCAACACTGTATCCAAGCAGTGATCAAGAATAGTGACTGTGTTATCTGTTCAATCCCTAGCAATTTAGACTTGGTTATTCGTGCAATAGCAAACTATGTGGGAGATTACAGAGATATAGTATGACAGTAAAATAGAAGCTAATGAATGTACTATGTTAGTTGTAAAACTTTCTCTGTAATAGGAATGAGTAGCTAACCAAAGATCATCTAATTGTGGAGTACCAACCAAGTATGATAACTGTCATCGTTTTTTGTGAAAATGGAAGATTAATTGTATGTATATCTATTGTAGGGGAATTGTACAGACCCTGAAACAAGACAGACATCGAACTTTAGTCTTGATAAAGGTGGAGCATATTCGCTTCAGAACCACCGAAACGCGTTGACGCCAAACTCCTGTACAATTCAAGTCCTCTCCCCCCCTGTTGATATACAAATTTGTGGCCATAAAACTAGGGAGTGATGAAATTGTAGTATTGAATGTACCACTTGTATTTTACAATTCTTTACGTTTTACAACAAATTTTTGTCTGTCTGTTGCATTGTGCAGGTCACAATAGATTGTATTATTAGTTGAAATGTTAATTGTTTTTTAGCAATTGTATGATGTATAAATGTAAACTGTTTTTATTTCTGTTACTTTAATAAATTGATGTGTACTTTATGTTTAGAATTGTAGTAGTTCATGATTTTATCGTTAGTTGCTTTAAAGCTAAGTTTTAGCTTATCCTGTATATGTCTCAAGGGAACTAGTCTTATTTTCAGATGAGATATGAACCTGTGACAATGATGCTGGGCAAAGGCCCCATACAGTGGATAAATTAGTCCACTTAACCACCAGACCCAGATTTGTATTAATACATTGTAGCCAGTATTTGTTTTTTTCAGCATCATTCATAAACCCTGTTCTGTCACTAAACTTTTTATGTATTACAAAATTAAACAACTGTGATTCCAACATTGTTTAATAAAGAAATGATTTGGCTGTTGTAGGGCTGCCACTTCCTTTTAGCCATCTTTTTTGTTTTAACATCTACACTAACCCTGGACGTAGTTCGCGGAGTAGCGCTACATGTAGCTATGCGAAGTGCACTGCGCACTACGCAAGCTACGCGAACTGCGTAGTGCACTGTGCAAAATGCTGTTTGCACTGATTGCACAGTGCCGGATGCTTGTCTGCACTGTGCAAGCAGTGCAAACCGCATCTTGCACAGTGCAAGTGGTCGTTTTCTGCAGCTCGAGTAGATTTGTACTCGAGCGGCAGCTTTCTCTACGCAGACTGGTAGTTTCTCATCGCAAGCGGTCGCGAGCATACGCAACCACTCGCAATGAGAGACCTGACCTCCCCGTATTGAGAATCTCCCCGTGAGGTTTATTTTGCACGCTCGCGGTCGGCAACTTGATGTTGCTGATCGCGAACGAGGAAAAGTCTCGCCGGGATGTAAGTTTGCTCGCTCGGGGTCGCCAACTTGACGTTGAGGACCGTGAGCAAGCAAAAAATGACCGCTACGCATTTTTGCACTGTGCTACATGCAATTCACGACACACATAGTTGTGCAAACTACGCGAGCGTAGCGTAGTCCTACGCGCAGGGTTAATCTACACTTTAAAATCAAGTTTCTCAGTGGTGTGATGAGTTAAAGAACTCAGAAAACCCTATCCTGCATTGCGCGGTAGGAAACTAAAAATTCCAAAAGTCTGTGAAACAGTATTTCGATGCAACATAATTCAACATTATCATACAATAGTCCACCAGTTTTTTTCAGAATGCCCTAAGGCAGCAGTTCTTAATCTTTTAACTTCTTTGCACCCACTGACTACTGGACACCATGGACCTAAGCCCACCTAATCAATTTCTAGGAGTTGAACCTCAAAACAATATACAAAACTACAGAAAAGACTATATATTAAACAAATACATATATTGTGAAATATTTTGGTTAATACACAAACAAATATCTGAATTTCTATTGTAACTAAAAGGTTGACGCTTTTCAAAATTTGGATTTATTTATAAAAGGCAAAGCAATATAATAGGCTCTTGCATGATGCTTTGTTTTTCTTGCTTCTAATGTACGCTTTTTGTCGGTGCATATTTGTGCTTTAATTGAGGTCACCAATTGCCCATAGTACCATTTGCTGTGCTTTAGCTGCTCCCATAAATCAAGCTAAGTTTATTTACTTCGGTTTTAGCTTTCAATTTTACATTTCTTCACATTTGCAGAATGATTTAAACATTTTTAAACAGTTGTGAACCCCACAAGTAGATGTTGCGGCTCCCCAGCGGTCCACGGACCCCACGTTAAGAACCACCTCCCCAAAGCATACCTTTCTCCATTTAACATCATCAAATCTGGTTGCATGGGCGACAAGTTTCCTTTTCATGTCTATGTAAATATTAATCTGCATGTTGCATACAGTGATACCTTTTTATGGGTAGGCAGAATCTATTCAAGTATAGCCTAGTACATTCACTTTTGAGGCCAACTAGGTAATTTCAGTCTTTCTATAAAAAGTCTCATCCAGTAAAATCTCCATTTAGACTTGTTATGCTGTTTTCGGTTTATATTCACTAGACTGTGGACAGTCTCTGTCTTCCAGTAATAGCATAGTAGACTGTATCATATAGTGCACAATTCAGAAAGCAGTGACAAGATCTGAAAACTCATACAGATCCTTCATTTTGTAAATATGATCTGAGAAATAATTGTAATTCATAACTACCAAGCAAACTGTCAAAGAGGTCGCAAGGTGAAATATGTCACTATATAACTTAAAAACATAGGCTGACATCCTCAAACAAAGGAACATTCTGAAACGCCTATTTTAGTGATTGTTAGTGATCTGGGACTATATAAGCAGACCTGCTCTTTTTGCTTCCTTGCTTGGCTCTGTAGGAAGTTGAATTATTAGTTTCAGGTGGTTAGTGCGCACCACAAATAATAACCACAATCCTTGTCAGAGTGAACCATTAAAGTCACTTTATAATTATGTAATGTTTAAAGTATTTATGCAGTACTAAAACAATAATAAAGCTCAAATGCAAAACAATTAAAAAAAACGAATCAGAAAAAATGTAGTAAAATGTAATAAACAAAGTTACACCAACATGGCAAAATTCCAATATGGGAAACCAGTGATATGAATCTTTACAGTTTTAAGTAGAAATAGGGCCAAGAAGCAAAAAGTGCCGAAGATAGTCAATGGTCGCAACAGAAGAGGACCTGGGTGCAATTTGATACTGACCGCAATGAAGCTTGATCAGATACATCAACTACGTTCGTCCTGGTTAAAGATTGTAACTTCTGCCTTTAGTTCTTTAAGTTTCATTCCACTGCAGGATTACAATTACACTTCTAAAGTCCCCCAAGATCTCAGGGGAGCCTGTAGAGACTCACACAGTGGCAGGAAGAGGCCAACAGAAGGGTCCAGTCCAGGTCCAGTTGGCACTTACCAGCCAGGTAGTTGCAGAAAAAAGCCTCTTATGGCTTGTTGTGTCTTTGCAGCTTTAATAGGAGGTTAGAATTGTGACCCTTGTAGTTCACTTCTTTGTCCTGGATAAAAGAAAGACAGCACATCTAGTCTTCTTGGATCTTCTTAGGTCTCAGACAGCAGGTTCAAGCCCCTTGTAATCTTCCACAGGTCCAGAGGTGTTCTGATTAGGTTCACTCTGTCAAAGGGGCAACAGCTCCACAAACCCAAGGCCTTTTGTCCTTGTCCTGAGAGCAAGTTCATACCACTTTCACCCATTGAAATGCTAATTACTGTGTAGAAAATGGGAAAGGAAAAAGCAGAATTAGTTTTCAAGGGCTTCACGCGGGCCGAAGGTACGTTTTCAAAAGGCATCTTTCTAAAATATTTGTTTCAAATCCAACTTCACCAGTGAATTGGGCTTGTAATAAATATTTCAAAAAGTCCCAAAACTACATTTGTATTTATTTGCTAAGCAGAGTTAGCAATATTAAATGTAATATTGTAACCTTTTTGAATAGCTAACCCTGCTACAGTATGGCTTTCAGGGTTTTTTCACTGTAAGGACATATTTAACATACACATTTTACAGGTCCAACTCTAAACTACCATGCATCCTGCCTTATAGGTATTTAAGGCCAAATTAGGCGTGACTTACTAATATTTAAAAGGAGGTTTTAGGCTGAACAAAAGAGGTGTTTTGACAGGTCAAATCTGCAGTTTGAAAACTGTGCATCCAGGATACTGGTGGTAGGCCTGCAGTCATGTTTACATTGCCACTACAGTGGACGGCACAATGAGCCCTTGTAACACTTAACTTACAGGCCCTGGGTAAACTGTGGTAAAATGTGGGGCAACATAGTAGGGATTTATAGGTAATTTAAATATTCCAATCAGGCAGTGCATACTTTGTGAAAGAAAGAGTGCCAGTGCCTGAAGCTCTGCTAAGAAGCCGACGGCCAGTGCAATTAAATTTCGGGCTGCCAAAAACAAAGGCTAGTAGCCCTTAATACACTACCAGACATTCCCTGTCCCTTTATCTCACCCTTGCAGATTCTTGCTTTATACTTTTGTGACAGGTTTGCCATCTTTCTCGTCCTCAGTCTTTCTGATAGGCTTGTCTTTCCTTCTCTGGTATTGGGTAAATATCTGGTGCAGGAAAATAAGTGACTGTCCCCACCGGCTCAAATTAAGCTTCGCAATCAAGGGTACTCCAATGTCATCATATTGGATGGAGAAGCACAGATACATTACCACTGGATAGCAGGAGTGAACTCCAAAGAATTCAGCAGCCAGCAGACACAGCCAAGGCAAAAATCTGGGGTGATACTACGCAAAAGACAGTAATTATCAACACGCCCATTTAAGAGAACATTTTATGTGGTGCTTTTACTTTAAATACTATTGTCATAAATTAAGTTGATTGCCAGGACAATACTCAAATTCTTTGAAACACTACATGCAACATAGGGAATACAAGTACACACAATGTCAAGTGTCAGCAACTGTGCTACTAAATTCAGTGACTTGGCAAGCATGCTCTGATATTGGCAGACAAAGTGCTGTAACCTCTGCCACCACTGCCAAAAATCCTTTTCTAGGAATCGTAAATATTCCCAACACTGTTCTAATTCTTGATGTGAATGGAGCGTCATGCGCAGGAAAATGCCCTTGAACTTGACGACAAAAGTACATATGGCAGTGGTGTTGCCAAGTACCACTGGCAGTGATCTCCAGCCTTTGACCCCCCCCCCACACCTCTTTTTTGATTGTGTTTTAAAAACAGATCACCTATGTCAAATGAGATCTCAAAAGCAACAACTTCAGGCTGAGAAGAAATTACGGACCTGGAATATAAAACACTTCACAAACGATAACACCTAAAGGCAAGAGATTAGCTAGAAAATGAATATGCATCAATTTTGCACCAAAGTTCTACTGACACCGAATGACCAAAGAAAGTAAGTTTGACACTCCCTAGAATAATTCCCATCTACCTTGCAGTCCACCCATCTAGCCATGCCTCCTCCCACCCTCCCATGGATCCTTTCATCTGTACAGCTATCCTTTCATTATTCAATCCTTTCAATGACATTTCTTCTATCCGTTCACTCATTCACCCATCCAATGTATATATTTTAAAACAAATCATTTACGAAGTCCCGCAGTACTACCTAAGAGGTACCACGGTATCAATTGAGATTACAAAAAAATTATGGCAACACATACACGACAATAGACCACTACACTCCATTACCATGCACACTGTTCTCATAAATGAAGTAATTTGAGATGTCATAAGTCTGGTTATAAATGCTATCATTTAATATGCAACAAGTAATCGAATATAAAAGGGTATAAGCAGTGCATGGGGAAGGCACAGTTGTAATTAATATAGTGTGGGTAGCTAGTTGACAACACTGTGGACAGGGGTGTGTGAGTAATAGTGCGTTTCGACTGAGGCAGAAATTATAACTGTAATTTATCACTATACCTTTAAAATTTTTAATGTTTGCGTAGTTCAAGTTGGTTTTGTATATAAAAAATTATTGAAGTTTTCTTAACTATAAATTAAGGCCTCATTTAGATATTGGTGGGACCATGACGAGTGGGCTTTTTGGCGGTCTTCCGCCCGCCTACCTGGCGGTGTGCCCACCAGATTTAGATGCTGCATTACAATTAGCAAGAAGACTGCCGCGGTCCCGCCGACTTCGCCAGGACTTCACTCCCCACTCCTTCTGCGGGATGGACTGTTGGAGGCTGGCGCGGGACTCCTGACAGGATTTCTCCAGTTGGTATTTGATTCTGGCTTATTTCTGAGGGAATTCCCACGGGAATCCCTCCTACTCCAAGTCGACAGAAATGGGTGAAAAGGGGGGAATACTCACCCTTTTTGGGGTTCAGGCTGCAGTTTCCTCCTCTTCGTCCAGGTCCCCCCTGTCCTGCTGTACCTTGACCGTGATGGCCCTGCAACTGAATAGAAAACAGGAACTACCCTGCCAGGGTTAGTTTAGAAGTCCCAACAGGGGATCCTAATGATAAGGAAAGAGGTGGCAAAATTCTACGTATCAGAGCCAACAGTACATCACACAGATTCAATACACCTTTTTATGAAAATAGAAATAATTTATTTGTTAAATTATAGTTCATATAATGAATCCATATAGAGACTTTAGAACAAATATACAAACATTGATTTAGAATTTTGCATAATGCATGTCATGATTGAAGTTCAAGGAGAAAAATGCATTCATTCACGTCCCACACACTCCCGCAGTCATTCACTAAGAATACACTCACTCTCAATCTCACTCACAATAAAAATAATACAATCACACACATAAAATCATAAAGGTACATTGGGGCCTGCAGGTAACAAATTTTATGGCTGCTAGGACAAAAGTAACAGCGTGGAGGCAAGGCAATGTGGGCAAGGTAATTTAGCAGAGACTACACTTGAGGCCATCCATGTGGATCTCGCCAACGTGCGTTTCAATGCAGGGCCTATTTAGGCTGCACCTTCATCAGGGCGAGGAAGACCAGGGGGTGGGGACATGCACACACTTTTCACACTATAAATGCCATACGTCATAGGGACTTCATCAGCATAGGGAAGAGTTCCTGCGTCAATGAGCAGCGATTCTCTGAGGACGGAGATCTAGGTTTTAGCAGGTCCAGTAGGTAGATTTTTAAGAAGTTAAGGGTTCAAGAATCAAGAGTACCCCGGGTGGTCCTGGTGGGGCACAGGACATCACAGAGGTGTCCTTCTTCCGTATTAGGTACTCATCCAGTCAGACGGGGTCTTTAGGGAATTAGGGGCAGTGTCCTAAATTCGGCGAGACAAAGGCCGTAAGTCCCAATGAGGCAAGTCTGTTATCCCAGTAGTAGCGTGGGAATAGCGTCTCGAGTGGATCATTTATTTAGAAATTAAAAGCTGGATAAGTTCCCCGTCAGCATCGAAGCATATATAGGATCGCGGGGAGCCGGGGAGAAACCCCCAGGAATGCAGGGATAGAGGCACCTCTGGTGGATCAAATCTTTTAACCATCCAGCGTCAGAGTGAGGTCCCGTCGTGGGGAAGGTACATACAGGATCACATGGGCGGGAAGGGAGGGGAGAGGGTCTGGGTCCAGAGATTTAGGCACGGACCGCGAGGCGGCGTCCTCTCTCGAAGGGAGGAAAGCAGCGTTTCGACTGAGGCAGAAATTATAACTGTAATTTATCACTATACCTTTATAATTTGTAATGTTTGCGTAGTTTAAGTTGGTTTTGTATACAAAAAATTATTGAAGTTTCTTAACTATAAATTAAGGCCTCATTTAGATATTGGTGGGACCATGACGAGTGGGCTTTTTGGCGGTCTTCCGCCCGCCTACCTGGCGGTGTGCCCACCAGATTTAGATGCTGCATTGCAATTAGCAAGAAGACTGCCGCGGTCCCGCCGACTTCGCCAGGACTTCACTCCCCACTCCTTCTGCGGTATGGGCTGTTGGAGGCTGTGGCGGGACTCCTGACAGGATTTCTCCAGTTGGTATTTGATTCTGGCTTATTTCTGAGGGAATTCCAACGGGAATCCCTCCTACTCCAAGTCGACAGAAATGGGTGAAAAGGGGGGAATACTCACCCTTTTTGGGGTTCAGGCTGCAGTTTCCTCCTCTTCGTCCAGGTCCCCCCTGTCCTGCTGTACCTTGACCGTGATGGACTTGCACCCCACCAACAGGACACAGCCAGGCCAATGGGAACATCTAGATCTGCTCGGTGGAACCCTGCTGTCAGGACAGCAATGGTGGGGAGATCACCAGCACCGTTCACTCTGCCGTGGTCGGAATCACCCGCTCCCGCCGCGTCACATCTTCCCGCGAAGCCTTGCGGTGGGTAACGTGATGCGGGCAAGCTAGACTGCGACACCAAAGATTTGAGGGGGTCTCCATCCACATTGTCCTTCTGCTGAAAAAGCAATGAGTACGGAAACACATTTGATTTAGTACGTCTGGTTCCATACCAGTTAAAACTTGTATTTGGGCAGGGAAAACGCCATGCCCGACTCGTGATTGGTGCCTACGTCATTGCTTTACTATTCTTATTTCAATTTCCTTCTTTGCTCACTCCTTTCCCTATGTGTCTTGCTCGAATAGGACACGTTACAACACAAACTTTTACAACACATGCCTTTACAACGCAGTTTTTACATCACAACACCCATTACAATGCATGATTTTACAACGCATGCCATCACAAGTCATTTTTAGAAACTACACTTACAACACATTCCATTACAACGCGCATACCATTACAACGCATACCATTACAACGCATAATACTTTTAGGGCAACAGTAGTGTAAGTATTGGATAGTATAGGGCTAAAAATTACTATTCCCACTCCAGTGAGTGCAACAGTAGGGTAAGTGTTGGATAGTGTAGGGGTAAAAATTACTATTCCCACTCCAGTGAGTGTAGCAGTAGGGTGAGTGTTGGATAGTGTAGGGGCAAACATTACTATTCCCACTCCAGTGAGTATAACAGTAGGGTAATTGTTGGATAGTGTATGTGTAAAAAATACTATTTCCCATTACTTACCTTATAATGCGTTGTAATGCCATGCGTTGTAGTGGCATGCGTTGTAATGGCATGTGTTGTAGTGACATGCATTGTAATGGCTGTGTTGTAATGGCATGTGATGTAAAGGATGTTGCGTTGTAATGACTGTGTTGTAAAGGTAGAGCATTGTAATGACTGCATTGTAATGGTTGTTTCCTGTCTTGCTCCCCCTGCTCACCGAGGCGTCAACTAGTGGCTAAAAGTGCTCTACCAAAACTCCAAATACATAATTGGTGAATATCACTGGTGCTATGGCATCTCTGGAGCACTCTGTTTGCACTTCTGCGAGATTGGATTTTATTAGTCCTGTAAACAAGTCTGTAAATAATGGTACAATTAACACTGGTTCCCTATAAAACAGTACTGTCAACAATGTTCCCATTAAGAATAAGTCAGTAAATAACAAATACATGGTCATGTTTATCCCTTTACCATTTTTAGCAGACAAAAAGCACTGCATTTCTTTGTTGATCCCCGCAGGGTCACAAGCACACCATCCACCCAGGTACTCCCCAAACAGTGGTTATAAAGGTCCAGAATTTTCATTAACAAATGCTAGCTTTTTATTTTTCGTTTGGAAATATTTTGGTTCCCAATCTATTCTATCCCTGTTTCCATACTGAATCAGTGATGTTATTGATGACATGTTGCTTTTAATGTCCAAACAATCTCTGGTAAGATACTGATGCAACAGGAACCACTTGATTACCTGTTAACCAGTTTCTGTTTTAATGGTAAGCTAATTCTTTGTATCAATATAACAGGAGAACAACAGGCCATTTCATAGGTTTTCAGATTCTCTAACAATTTTTTGTTACACTTTCATCTTTGCCTGCTTTCATAAATAACAAGTGAAATAGGAATTACATATTGGAAAGTAATTTTCTTTGAATACAACCATTAAAGTAAAATCAGGAAAAATTATAAAGGAATCAGGGAGATTAAGAAATAGAGTGGCACATTTACAAAGAAATAGTGCAGCGTGGTGCTCCAAGCAATTTAGCAAAAACGCAGGGAAGTGTCATATTCACAAGAATACGGTGCAACCCTGTGTTCTCCCTTGTGCCGGCGCTATAAAAAGGCTACTATGGGGCAAGGGTGCCTCAGTTGCAGGGATGATTGTTTATGTGCAGGAAGAAGCACCTTCCTGCACATGAACAAACTTCGAACCCAGATCTGATAATGTTTGATTTGTTCAGCATTCCGTCCACCATGTGTTCTTTTTGATTTTGTCACCTTCAGTGGGAAGGGTATGCCCAGATGTGGGTCCAGGGCTCACTGCGCCGCTGCATTCAAGCTAGCCTGGCTGATGAGGGGGGATATCCTGAAACCGGTCCCAGGATGCTTGTTCCTAGTCCAGGGGTGGCCTGGCAATTCAGGGTGGGCTGTTCCCATTGGGAGCAGGTTCAAGACTGATTTGCATATCGCTGGGTCCAAACTGGGGTGGTGTGGTGAGCAAAAAGACGATGAATTAAACTCAGATCTGTGACTTAGGTGAATGTTTGCTTGCCTGGATGATGAGGGGTGATACCCTGAAACTGGACCCAGCTAGCCTGGCTGATGAGGGGGGATAGCCTGAAACCGGTCCCAGGATGCTTGTTCCTAGTCCAGGGGTGGCCTGGCAATTCGTAGTGGGCTGTTTCCATGGGGAGCAGGTTCAAGACTGATTTGCATATCGCTGGGTCCAATATGGGGTGGTGTGGTGAGCAAAAAGACGATGAATTAAACTCAGATCTGTGACTGAGGTGAATGTTTGATTTGTTCAGCATTCCGTCTATCATCTGTTCTTTTTTCTTTTGTCACCCTAAGTGGAAGGGTATGCCCAGACAATGGTTCCGTGCTCACTGTGCCGCTGGATTAAAGCTGGCCTGGCTGATGAGGGGTGATACCCTGAAACTGGACCCAGGATGCTTGTTTCTGGTCCAGGGAGGATTTAGCCTGGGAGTTTGGGCTGTACTGTTCCCATGAGGAGCAGGGTAAAGGTTGATTTGTATATGGCTGGGTCCAAACTGGGGTGGCGTGGTGAGGAAAAAGACAATGGATAAAATCCAGATCTATGATTGGGTGTGAATGTTTGATATGTTTAGCATTCCGTCCATAATCTTTTCTTTTTGCTATTGGAGTTAACTGGACACACATTAGCAAGTTAGATCAGCATGAGATGCTACTATCTGGGGTTGCAAACATTGACATGCTTGCCAGAAGGTCTTAGAGAAATCCATCTTGGATTCCCACTGCCTTGGTGTAATTTGGTGTGCTCCAAAGTCTGTGCTAGCCATTGGGTAGAATGGTATATTTCATGGGTAATGACGTTGTTTGAGTAGCATGCTGCCTTGCTCAGACAGAGACAGTCATGCCAGTGCTGACATGATTAAAACAGGGAGGGCTCAAAAGTTAGTGTCAACAAGCTGCAAAGATGCAAATAATATTTACAATCAGTTCCAACATAAATAAACCAGCCACAGCCATATACCATATAAAAACACGTCCTGGAAGCCCAATACTACTGATGGAGCAAGGTTTCGTGCGTAAAGAAACTTGCTCGAATTCAATCCTCTCAAAATAACATGTAATAATGTGGATACAAAATAAGTGCACCACACAACATTTATTTAATCTAGGGGAAGTTTTTAAATGTGCTTTACTATCAAGTAACCCGAGTACTTTTAAAATGTCTGCCAAAACGCGGGAACTCTTCTACGCATGCGTCTACTGGAATGTATGACGGTACATAGCATGCTATTACTGCGCATGTTTTTAGTGCAATGTTTTTACATCGCAAATAGCATTTGTATGCATAATATTACTTCGCTAACCATTACTTTGCAAAAGCATTCAAAATAAAACAAATGTATTTTAATGCGCAGACAATTACTTCGCAAACCACTAGTACGCGAACATGCCCCTACACTACACATGCAAGACGACACTACACCTACACCTTTAACACTACACACCACTTCTCTACCCTAAACCCTAACTCACTACCCCCAGCACAACCCCCTACACTACAAAAACACAACACTACCCTGAACCCTAACACTACTCCCAGCACGACCCCTACACTACAAAAGGACAACACTACCCTGAACCCTAATACACGACTCCCAGCACGACCCCTACTCTACCCTAAACTCTAACTCACTACGCCCTGCACAACCCCCTACACTACAAAAACACAACACTACCCTGAACCCTAACACTACTCACAGCACAACCCCCTACACTACAAAAGCACAACACTACCCTGAACCCTAATACACTACTCCCATGATGACCCCTACTCTACCCTAAACCCTAACTCACTACCCCAGCACACTCCCCTACACTACATAAAACACAACACTACCCTGAACGCTAACACTATTCCCAGCATAACACCCTACACTACAAAAATACTACACTACCCTGAAACCTAACACTACTCCCAGCACAACCCCCTACACTACATAAACAAAACACTACCCTGAACCCTAATACACTACTCCCAGCACGACCCCTACTCTACGCTAAAACCTAACTCACTACGCCCTGCACAACCCCCTACACTACATAAACACAACATTACCCTGAACCCTAACACTACTCCCAGCCCAACCCCCTACACTACAAAAAACACAACACTACCCTGAACGCTAACACTATTCCCAGCATAACCCCTACACTACAAAAATACTACACTACCCTGAAACCTAACACTACTCCCAGCACAACCCCCTACACTACATAAACAAAACACTACCCTGAACCCTAATACACTACTCCCAGCACGCCCCCTACTCTATGCTAAAACCGAACTCACTACCCACAATACAACCCCCTACACTACATAAGCAAAACAATACCCTAAACCCTAATACACTACTCCCAGCACAACTCCTACTCTACGCTAAACACAACACTACCCTGAACCCTAACACTACTCCCAGCCCAACCCCTACACTACAAAAACACAACACTTACCTCACTCTCCTCATGGTTCCTCTCTCTTCCTGGAACCTTCCTCACGTCGTCTCCGATGGGCGGTGCACATCGTTGTGAGGAAACAGCCTCAGTTTCCTTACAACAACATGGATTGTTTCCATTTAAAGCATACCATTACTTCGAATGCGTAGTAACAACGCTTGCGATGTTACAACTTGCGTACTAATGGTACGAGTTGTAACATCGCAAGCGTAGTAACGCTTGCGAAGTAATGATATGCACAGTAGCAGCCGTGCACTAAAGGCTGTTTACAGTCTACTGCATCTACGTAGTATGACGTCTTTTGCTTTGGTGGGAAACTTTTGCAGCTGCGCAGTAGTATTTACAGTAGCCTCTTGAAACTCACATGATAATGCACATGCTACGCTGAAACTAAACCTTGCTTGTCTTACTAAACTGCTAATGCAATAGTTAAAATAAATTAATGGGATTAGAGTAGGAATAAGTGGTATACAGTGCATTCATTTATTTTCGTATTTTCACATGTTCTTCTTGTGACTTTATTAATAATTCGTATTTGGGCCTGGAGGGTGACTGAAATCTCCATCTTGAATGATTGTACGCATGCGCCTGGGATACAGTCAAACTTCAAGCGGTGACATTGAAGCACTGCCAAATCCCATCTTACCAGCGATGCACCTGAGAACTTCACCTCTTGACCCAGAGAAGGGAAAAAGAAATGGACAATTTTTATATACATTGTACATGAAGCAATGTGAATATGCCTGGGTAGAATAAAGCATGAGAAAGTAAAATTAAGGGTGGGAATATAGAACAATTAAACCATAGAAAATGACTTCACATTAGTGTGGTGTGATGACCTCTCCCCATGCCATTGACCAATCGAATTAAGGGAATACACAAATATTGAAACATTGGAGGGTGGTACATACACTGAGAATAGTATAACTAAGGCAGGCTCAGTCAGTTAGATTGTCACCGACTTGTCAGACTTATCACCGACCTGTCACCGACCCAACATTGCTGCAGAAGACGCCGGAGGCCAGGGAGGTCAGAGACGGTGTCCGAGCACACTGACATAAGAATCGAGGAGGAGAGATGGAGAGAAAGAAGAGCTGGAGAGATCGCTGAAGAAGACGTGCCTGTCCATCTAGATGGGGAGAATTGAGAGCAGTACTAGAGATGGGTGTAACGTTGGCGTTGCACTTAGAAGAGGTTACCTGTCCTGTCCTGAACCTGTCCTTGCCTGTTGGCTCCTGACTACTTGGGAGTCCCTTTTCCAGCCCTTGGCCAGGGGTTGGTCCTCACACCATTCTAGGTAAATATAAATCTGTGCGGTATGTCCTTGCACTGTTTTCCTTTTCCACCCACCCCAGGTACCAACGTTATGAGATTTTATTAAGTCTTTATGTCTTTACTAAGAATATAATTTTTCGAACGTTTGGTGTTTTGACATGTATAGGTATTTGACTCACAAAATTATTGCATAGATAAAAGTTTTAAAACTCTCCCGAGTCTGTGGTTATTCAGATAAAAGGTAAATGTTATTTATGCCTATTATTCTAATAACTTTATCTATCGACCAGAGGAAATCGAGAGCTAAGGTGTTAAAGTATTGGTAAGAAATGGTGTAAAGGTATAATTCACTATAAGGTCAAATAAACCCTGATCGGCAGCGAAAATTATCTGCTTATTGTATGCGTGTTCATGGGCCCAGGTGAGAATGGTGTTTTAGAAATAAACCCAAGCTGGTAATCTCGCGCCAACACTACTCAACGCCAACCAATCAACTGCTTCAGAGGCTATGCCTCGGACAAAATCCCCTAAAGAAATACAATAACTGTATCACGGTTAACAGCTAAAGAAATGCAATGAACCATAATCTTAAAATCCATAGGAGAATTTAAAGAAGGTTTGAGTCTTACTACTGTTAGCACAGTTGTGGACACCTGGACTGTCTGACCTGGATGCACCTGGCTTGAGTTGAGGATGCGGTTTCATGCTAAGCGCTTAGTTGGCGCTTCCCAAATGATACTCAGCAGTAATGCACTTAAAGGGCATGTTTGCAATCAGTAGCCTGCTAACTGTGCACATGCCCACTGATGCTGCTCCTGGCAGGCAGGCTGACGTTGATGACCTGAGACCACCTCGCACAACTACAGGAGCAGAATGCAGGGCAAAACCCACCGACTCCTAAGCTCACAGATCAGATGAAAGTCATGAGCACAGTTGCATCTGATGATCCCAGAGTTGCTTTGCTATGGAATCAGGTAAAGACAGTCTCACAACATACTACTCCCACTAAGTAAGTCAATTTTTTGATTGATTTTGACATACTGGACTGACACCATTTTGGTGTAGTAATTGTTTTTATTTTTTTATCACACTGGAAACATGGAAACCATAACACCTTCATGATGGTGACCTCTTCTATGGATGCTCAGAATTAGCCATTATCAGTTCGGTTAACCTAGTGCATTATTCCTTGATTAGACCTCAAATTATCTAGTTTGCTGACTGTAAATTTGACAAGGAAAAGGGAAGTAAGTGAGGTGTTTGCTGGAAAAATACACAAAAGAGACCGGATGAAGAGTCTGATTTGGCTTACCTGGCCAAGACAGTACTCATAAGAAGATTACTTCGGAGGGCTATAAAGAGCATTCTCTTCTGATTCTCTTACATTGTCACGATAATATTAAGTATGTGTGTCTGTCTATCTAGAGCTTTTCTCTGATACAGTTTATTTTTTTGGATCCTAAGGCTGGGTGTGTTCTTTGGACACTTTGACATACCACGCTTATATCTGAGACACCAGAGCCCTACTGGGGATGTAGAAAGTGGTGTTGCACCAGACCACTCATTGTTGTTAAAATTTAGAAAATCTAGAAAGATCCAGTGTAGTTGAGTCTTACTCTTAATGCAGGAGACACGTTCTCCAAAATGGATTAAAATGGATTAGCCATGAGCAGAAGGTGTTTAAAGGCTGGCCGACCGGTTTGGGCACTGGAGATTGAGCCTAGTGGACCTCCACTTTTAAGAAAAAGGCCATCAACAATGTGGCACCAAGCAACAGTTCCAGCGACCCATAGATCTATTGGAGTTCTCTAGGCCGCAGGACGCCTGGCACAGTGTGGCGTTGAGGTGTTTAGAGAGCTTCTGATGTTAGGCGTAGAGCTGGGGCGAATGGGCAGGAGCCCTCGTCAACTATACTCAGTAGTATGAATGTGGCCACCTGCTTCAAGATGAAGATTACACAGAGTGCCGCCATTAAATGTTCTCTTTAATCTAATCAGTAGCTAAAATAATTTTGTACACTGGAGTCTATTCTGAGTCTCATCAATTCTCATCAGGAAAATAAATACAAATATCTCAGAGACAAGAGGGACTTCTGTACCCCATGACCATCGACCCTAGTGATGGAAGTTAGGTGAAAAGTCTGGAAACAAAAGTAGAAACATGGATCTACAGCTCCAGCAGCACAAAACCTCACAAGGTCAGCAAAAGTTAAAGAAGTATGTCATCACTTGAGTCCTCACACTTGAATCAAATAAAGAGATTCTCAAAAATGCAGCGACATCCTACAGGATCAGGGTACTGGGTGTGCCTCAGCTGTCAAAGGTGAAATCAATCTTTAAATGAGAGGACTTTGGAGGAGCTGGTCCAGTATCTTTTGCAATACACAGCCAGTAGGATCCCTACTAATGGATCAAGCAATAATTCAGGGGGCAAGGGAAGTTGTAAAGCGAGAAGCCTCAAAGGGAAAGTTACTGATGTTGCAACATTCCAGGATATTTTTCCTGACCTGTGCTACTCAGATGTAGAAACAGAACCGTCTAGTAATAAAGATGCCATTTATTTCAAGTTAGATGAAGACTACTCTTAAGTACATACTAAATTGTGGATAGTCTTAGATGGGGCTGCCACAATTTCCTGAAACCGCCAGAGACTTCTTTAAATCTCTCCTGAATACTGCATCAGTGACAGAGGGACGCAATGAAGTCTGACGAGCTCTATTTGTCTTCTATTTCCATTAGTCTTGTGATATTGGTTTTATTGTGGCATCAGGCATTGCTTTCATGTAGCATGTCTTGTGAAATGGAAACTAAGTCAGTGGCCTCTGTAGGACTCAAGCTTCTTTTACAATATGTGAATATCCATGCACCATTCTGTCATTTAGACCCATCTCTCGGGTCTCTGGAAACAGGGACCAGCGTTGAAAGCTTTCCGTACTACAATTATGTTTATGCTAGGTGCTGGACATCTTTTGCCTATAGTTTTACTAATAGGTGGTGGATTCACATAGGATGTATTACTACAATTTAGGGTTTAGGGCCTCCTTCCTTGAACCTTTGGTCAGTTCTGCTAAATTTGCTCCGGATTGTGTGGAAAATTGTTGGTGACTTGTCCGGAATACACTCAAAGACAGGGATCTGGTGGGTGCTGAATGTGGTAAGCCCATGGCTTTTTTCTGAAAGTGTAATGTGAGTCAACCATTTGACGGAGTGTCACTAGATGAGCCCCCGATTTTGACACCATAAGAAATGCTTCCTTCCATCTTACCTTGGGTGGATTGACTTTTATTTTGACAGAAGGCTATTCCATGCTGTTTTGAGAATTGTTAAAGATGCAGGAGTTTGAAGAGATTCCCTCAGCGACTGGAAGACCCCCTTGACATAGAGTCAAAAAGAGGCTTTGAGTGTGTTCTGTTATATTGAAGGCACAAGGTAATCAGCCTCTATTAGGCGGCCTCTGCCTTGTGTTCATTAAGTTTCCAAGACCATGAGTTGAGCATAGAGGGCACACTCTCTGCACCGATACCAGAACAATGGAGTCTTCAGCTTGAATCAATATTGAATGCTTTATTCCAACAACCTTTGGCATAACTGAGCAGATTTTGGATACTGTCTAAACATGTGGGAGGAATCCACTTTGCATAAGCTGTCCCCCGGCCCCCTCCAGTGTGCTACCAATAACCTCTTAGTGGCCAGCATACAATGCCGCAGTTGGATATATTTATCGGTGACACATACTCTCTTTGTAAATCCCCAAACCTTCAGTTTGCCATTGACCTTTATTTGATCCAGAAAATATAGAACTTTTGCACACATTTCTCACTCGTCTATAATTCTGAGATAGCATTCACAGGTTCTTCCCTCGAGGTTGAGGGAATAAGTTCACAAACTCAGGCCTGTTGATAATTTTCTGTGTAGTGCTATAAGTCTAGTAAATGTGCAATGGCCTGGAACCAAATTTTCTTTAAAAATTTGAATTTCTCTAAAAAAATGTGGATGGTCGTACTTAAACAGAAATCCCTTCAGTAAATGAGTGGATCATTTCGGAAAGAATAATCATGTTCATATCTGCTGATAGGTCTGGATCAATTCATGTTTTTTAGGTACCCTGTCGGTGACAATAGGTAATAACGTTCAGACTCATATAAGACCAGAGCCCTGCACCCCCACTTTATCCTAACCTTGTTTTGTTTCCTGGTACAAATATATTGAATGATCAAAGTGTTCATAGCTAAATGACCTGCTAACCAAATACCACAATGATTCAGAAAAGGGGATGGTGATGGACAGAGTATCTGAATTAAGCAGAACACTCCTACCCAGTCCAAAGATCAGGGCTTGATCCATCACCGTTTTTTAGCTCACTGCACCATCCCAGCTCAGAACCTGGCTACATGCAAATTAGTCTGTCCCTGGCCCAGTGCATCATGGGAACAGGGCAGACCAAACTACCAAGCCAATTCTTATACTGGGAAGGAAACAAGCTTCCGGGGACCGGTTTCTGGCATTTCAGCCGTCTTCCGCCCGGCTTGCTTGAATCCTGATGGTGCAGTGAGCAAGGGACTCACATCTGAGTAGACCCTTCCACGCTTATGGTGGACAAAACGATTCAGAAAAGGGGGTGGTGATGGACAGAGCATCTGAATTAAGCAGAACACTCCTACCCAGTCCAAAGACCAGGGCTTGATCCATCACCGTTTTTTAGCTCACTGCACCATCCCAGCTCAGAACCTGGCTACATGCAAATTAGTCTGTCCCTTGCCCAGTGCATCATGGGAACACGGCAGACCAAACTACCAAGCCAATTCTTATACTGGGAAGGAAACAAGCTTCTGGGAACCGGTTTCTGGCATTTCAGCCGTCTTCTGCCCGGCTTGCTTGAATCCTGATGGTGCAGTGAGCAAGGGACTCACATCTGAGTATACCCTTCCACGCTTATGGTGGACAAAACGATTCAGAAAAGGGGGTGGTGATGGACAGAGTATCTGAATTAAGCAGAACACTCCTACCCAGTCCAAAGATCAGGGCTTGATCCATCACCGTTTTTTAGCTCACTGCACCATCCCAGCTCAGAACCTGGCTACATGCAAATTAGTCTGTCCTTGGCCCAGTGCATCATGGGAACAGGGCAGACCAAACTACCAAGCCAATTCTTATACTGGGAAGGAAACAAGCTTCCGGGGACCGGTTTCTGGCATTTCAGCCGTCTTCGGCCCGGCTTGCTTGAATCCTGATGGTGCAGTGAGCAAGGGACTCACATCTGAGTATACCCTTCCACGCTTATGGTGGACAAAACGATTCAGAAAAGGGGGTGGTGATGGACAGAGTATCTGAATTAAGCAGAACACTCCTACCCAGTCCAAAGATCAGGGCTTGATGCATCACCGTTTTTTAGCTCACTGCACCATCCCAGCTCAGAACCTGGCTACATGCAAATTAGTCTGTCCCTGGCCCAGTGTATCACGGGAACAGGGCAGACCAGACTACCAAGCCAATTCTTCACTGGAAAGGAGACAAGCTTCCGGGGACCGGTTTCTGGCATTTCAGCCGTCGTCGGCCCGGCTTACTTGAATCCTGATGGTGCAGTGAGCAAGGGACTCATGTCTGAGTATACCCTGCCACACCTATAGTGGCCAAAAACGATTCAAAAAGGGGGTGAGTGATGAACAGAGTGTCTGAATTGACAGGATTCAAGCAAGCCGGGCCGAAGACGGCTGAAATGCCAGAAACCGGTCCCCGGAAGCTTGTTTCCTTCCCAGTATAAGAATTGGCTTGGTAGTTTGGTCTGCCCTGTTCCCATGATACACTGGGCCAGGGACAGAATAATTTGCATGTAGCCAGGTTCTGAGCTGGGATGGTGCAGTGAGCTAAAAAACGGTGATGGATTAAGCCCTGATCTTTGGACTGGGTAGGAGTGTTCAGCTTAATTCAGATACTCTGTCCATCACCACCCCCTTTTCTGAACCAAATACCACAGACAAAATGCTTGTTACGCACATGTAATCTCAGGTGGTTTCCGCCATTTCATGTTATGCCTGTTATGTGAAATTCCTGAAACTACGCCACGTCACATAATTCCAAGTCTGATCAGGTTTAAAATCCTATTGAGGGAGCACAGGAACAACATAAGCAACAGAGTACAAGTGGCAGTTCATTGCACTTGATGTTTTTATGCTATTTTTAGTGCGAAATCGTCTTTGTGTCCAACATGGATGCAAGGACACACTTCATACTAAAATATAGCGGGTGTAAATTTTACATAATTTCATGCAATTTTTCTGAAATTTCGCGTAATTCATCAAAAGGAAATTATGAAGTTTTCACACTTTCCTAATAAATATGAACTGTGGAGGAACCATTATCTTAATTAGGTAATTAGAAGGACAGTGTTAATAAAAGGGCGGTCCTGTGCTTCTGCACAAGACAAAAACATTATCCATTGGTGAATACCGTTTTCAATAAAAATATGTATAGTTTTCGTTCTTAAGAAAGCATCCAATTTTACATTGTGCAGGGATTCCTTATTAATCAATGTGTGTTAAAGTGTGTTAAAGTGAAAACTAGCAAGAAATTAGAGCAACAGGTTTGTGTGGAGTGGAAGGCCCTTTGCAAAGGTTAACTGGTCAACTTTCAGTTGCTTTTTTCTGTATTTGGTTCCCAAAGTAGTACTAATGAAGTGAATTCTTTGCTCAGACAGTATTACCAAATGTAACAAGCATTTGCAATGCAATTGGTCTCGCATGTACGCGAGTTTGAGCTATTGACATTGCAAATAACAATGCTTTTTATTTTTGTTTTCGTTTTTAAAACATAAATAAAAGGCATTGTCATTTACAATGCCCATAGCTTAAACTTGAGTAAATGCGAGACCTATTGCATTGCAAATGCTTGTTATATAGGGATTCAACAGGGCATAAATGTATCTAATGGGCATATATATATATTGTTTAGATTCCCAATACTATTACATTTGGGAAACGGAAAATGTTGATGCACTCGATACATTACTTCTCTTCAGAATTATCTTTATAACTTGCAATATTTTAAACATCTTTGGAAGTATGTTATATGATCTTAACCCTACACTCAAATTTTCAACCAAAAAATTCCTATAGAAAACCCATCTGGGTTCCAATGGAAAGGTTTAGCTACCTTGCTGTGCTCGCTTGCTGTGCGACACAGGCCATGTTAACTAATATGCCATATCTTTGATGAAATAGCTGGCTACCTTCCCAGCTCCTAAAATTGTCCCAGCACTACTGGGTAAGAAAACTCAAGCACTGTGTTTACAGAACATTCATACCTTTCCGTAAGAGCTCAGGATGTGTGGAAAACACCCTGCATGCAGAGCCGAGGTCAGTTGTGGGAAGAGACACATCTAGCGTGCAGCGAGCACCAAAAATTTACTTGGGCGCTCGCAATGAGCAGGCAGCGGGTTTGCTTGTTGGCTGTAAGTGTGCAGTGAGTGCAGGAATAATGACAAAGAGGGAAGGACACACTGTGTGGGGCGAGCGAGCACTTAGAGCTGATGTTTATACCAGGGCAGCGAGGGGTAGTTTACCTCAGACACAAGTTTGCATCACATATGAAGCAGGCAGCCAGGTGTTAAGCTTGTGTAGTAAATATATGAGACAGTGTTGTATCTATGTGCATGGAGGCTATGGGGTGGGAGGGGGTAGACGGCATTGTGCGAGTGTGCAAGATGTGAGAACGAAGCGAGGAACCATTCCAGATGCTCCATGCCTATGACGCTAGGTGTTTTCCTACAATTGCGACGTGTGCAGCTAAAAACAAGCGCTCGCCATTGCGGGAAGGCAGCCCCTGTTTATTTTTGCATCGCGCTTTCACTTAAAGTGAAAGCGCGATGCAAAAAGAAACAAGCAGCGCCCTGTCTCCTTTTGGGACAGCCTATCCAGACTGGATCTCACAGCTTATTTATCTAACATGCCTCCTTGAGATAAGAAACTGCTTCACGACAGCCGTGAAGCAGGCTATCCAGTCCGGATGGGCCGGACCAAAAGGCAAAAGGGAGGCAATGCAAACAGTTCATTTCCAATGGCAGGCCACCATTTAGCATAAACGGTGACGCCAGCCAATGGAAATGAGGGGTGGGGCTCAAAGCCCTCTCTCACAAAATTTTTCACCAGCAAGCAGCGCATGCGCTGCAACGCAGGCGAGACCTAAAAATGACAAAATATTGAAGCCTTCAGGGGGGCTACATTAAGCCCAAGACAAATGAATATTGATGCGATCTGGGAGACACCTGGCCCCTCATTGCGTTTTTCTGCTGGGTTCCATTATTTTGTATTATGCCACTGGCCCTAGTATCTCCTTCTCAAACTCTGGCTAACTCATAATGCAGTCATTCATGCTTTGTGTACTCTGTATTTTTAGGTATCGCTTGCGACAGCAAATCTGCGGCATTCGCTCATGCTTGTGAGAGATATTTTATACAGGGGGCTTGGAGCCTGCCCATTTCTCATTGGTTTAATTGTCACTCTTATTTGCTGTCCTCTAATATTTCCTTTAGGGATGCTACCTATTCTTATTAATTTAGTTCGAGCCTTGCACTCAGATACCTGGTGCAGAGTGCTGGTGGGCGGGGAAAGAGGGTTATCTAGAGTAATTTCCACAACAAATGGTTTAAAACAGGGTTGCCTATTGGCTCCTCTGTTATTTTCCTTGTATATAGCTGATCTCCCCCAGGTTTTATCTGCAAGCAAAGGTATAGTTCCGATCTTGGGGGGTGCCCCAATTGCATGCCTAATGTATGCAGACGATATTCTGATCCTGGATCTTACACCAAAAGGTCTGAATAGTCACCTGCACGCCTCATATGAATATGCGGAGGCACATCATTTAAAGATAAACATTGCAAAAGTAAAGTTATGTGCTTGACGGGGAGGAAAAAGTCAAAATAGGCGAACTTTCACTGGTCTGTGGGGGGACAAAGACTAGATGTAGTAAAATCTTATATTTTCCTTGGAAAAATAGTTGCTAGTGATCTAAGTGAAAAAGCACATATAGCTAATAACACACGGAAAGCTATTGCCCAAGGGAAGAGTTTGATCACCTTCTATAAGGCTACAGGTAGAAGGCACTTTGCGACATTGCTGGAGGTATATCGAGCAAAAATTCCAGCATCATTACTTTATGGCATGGAAATAGTTGACATGAAAAGTTGGAGCTTCATGAATGCAACGGAAGGCAAAATTCTACGTAGTCTAGCGTCTGTTAATACAGCAAGCTCAACAGCCGCCCTTAGACAGGAATTTGGCTTACGTAGTAGCTGGGTTCAAGGCTTATCGGGAATAGTGCGCTGGGTATATAACCTGGCAAAGGGAGATCCTGGCACATTAAGGTACCTTATAAAAACTGAGTTATTGGGAAATTTTAATGAATATTCGCTCATTGTAAAGAATTTTAGAATTGCTGCCGATCTTTTGCAATTGGATGAATCAGTTCTATTCACTCTATCGGCATATCAGCTGAAATCTACCCTGAAGTTGGCCTCCTGGGAATTAGGTTTTAGATTGGATAGGGAGGCTTGTAAAGCGAAGAAAGGTATTACTCCAGCCATAGACTCTTGTCTAATGAGGAAAGCCCAACCATATGTTGTTTGGAATCTCCCTCACGGAGTCTGGCGTTTACTGTTTTTATTGAGGCAGGATTTACTTCCTTTGAACTCTCTAATGTCCAGATGGTATGGCTCCTCATCATTATGTGATTTTTGTAATATCAATATTCAGGATATGCATCATGTTATCTTCGTATGCCCGGCCCTAATGGTGCAAAGGCGTAAGTGGTTAAAACCTATTTGTCTTCAATTGAGTATTCTTTCAGCTACTACTCTCCTTGATGCTATTCACAATCCTCCATGTGAAATGTTCTGTTTTAAATTGTATAATTTTTTTAAATATTTCATAGCGATATATTAGAAGGTTTCAAATGTCTGTTTATGTCTAAACTGTCTATTTCTCGTTGTATCGTGCTCATGATTATATGTTATCGTATTAAATTTGTTAATTCCTTTATGTGGATCTCATATGAGTTCCAAAATCATAAATAAATAAACTTGAAACTTGAACTTGCAGTCCTCTAATTGGTCAATGCATGCTGGCGTAATTTCCTCTTCTTTCTGCTGGAGCATGGACCAAGTACTGATTGCTTCAGCTTGATTGCTCTTCTTTTGCTCATCCCGCTGTGACTGAGGTATTACTTTTCTTTTTTCTACTTGCCAGTTGTCATTGTTGAACTTCTTGCCATTTGTAACTGTTTTACTACACCACACATACCTCAAAGAACCCCGTTTCTCCTTTCAAATGGATGTTTATTGTAACAACAGATGTTGTCTTTTATTGTGACAGTCGTTATATGCTTCCAAATGTATTTTAGCTAAAACATGGATGCAGTTGCTTTATGATATAGTTTGTTTTACCAAATGTCATATTTCTTTCCTTATTAACTGATTGGCTCAGAATCACGGGGGTGTTGTGCCAAAACCTAACAAGCATTGGCAAAGCCAATAGGTTTCACCTTTGAGTCTATTGACTCTGTCATAACATTTTGCTCATGCTCTACAGCACTGGCATTGCCAGCTCTGAAAATGTTTTGTGGCCATACTATATAGCACAGTGACTGCTGGGCGACATGGCTAAAAATAATAAAGAAAGGACTATGATGGATGCATCGTAGTCTATCCAGCGCTAACAGACTTTAACAAAAGTGCACTAGACCTGGCTGTGTTATAACGCATTTTAAAATTAGTTTTAGCCACACTGCAAAGCATTCACGCTGCTGTACAGCATGGCTAGGCTACAAAACGATGCCAAAGCCAATAGCTTTCGTAGGCGAGACCAATTGGCTTTGCCAATGCTTGTTACCCTATGTGGGTCACTCACCCACCATTCTAAATTAGTGGACATTACTCATGCCATCAAAGCTTGCTTATCAGTTCCAGAAATGATTGGGGAAGTCTACGTCTTGAATCCAGCAGTGGGTGCACAGCATCACCTCCGCACTCTTCCTCCCTTACCAGTGACCATTACTAAGGGGGAAGTGAGGTACTGCGTGAAGCCTCGCTCTATTGTCCAAGAGTTACGCTTCCTAAATAAGGAATTGGTAATTGTAACTAAATCAGGTCTGAAGAGCCTATCACTCGAAGATGAACTTTGGTAATATCTACTCAAATAACTTACAACCCCTTCTTGGAACGTATTTGTTTCCTACATCTACTGTTTTGGAGAAACTTATTGTACTTAGGTGCGAACTGTTATCACGACTTACTGTCAACACAAGGCAGCAATAAAACCAAAATCATGGCTTTGTTGTTCACATTTCCACTACCCTGTGGCAGATGAATGGTGCCTCGTACAGTAAGTGTGCAGGAAGAGATGCAGCCCGCCCATGCCTTCAGCTATTTCTAGCCTGAATGAAATGCTGAGCTCAGGCAAAAAGAACGAGTCGTTTGTAAACAAGGATACTAATAGCTGGGTAGAGTATCCTCCTGGCACCAGATGGAAGTGTTTTAGTCAGGAGAATGAGCTCGGCTTGAGTTTACAAACCACAGCGCAGGGTCGGCCATCTTCCAGCTGGCAGAGGGTACCCTATGACACAATGAATGCCAGGCATTGGAAGAAGGAGGCATCGCCAGGACAGGCGGAGGGCAGCATCCCTGCCAACCCTCAGGGGGTCTGCAGCCTAGCTGGGCTACAATCTGCCACATGCCCCCGCCCATGCACATATGGGCAAAATAACTCTTTTCATTCAATCTGTGACAGTGGTCACACGGTCTAACAAGCACAAGCAAAGGCAAGAGGTGTGGTCTTGGCAAGCTAGAGCAATGTTATTTTTGATATCGGAAGAGTATGCAGGAAAAAAATAAAAAAGGGAAACACATGCTGCAGTCTAAATGTGGTTACCATGCGCATGCAGTAAAAAAAAAAGAAATACAAAATTAACGATTTCATATCATTATAATGGAACTCTATGAATACTTCCTCGCAAGGGGTACATGAGCCCTTATTGGTTTCATTGCATATCGCAGGAAAATATAATTCTTATTGGCACAAAGAAAAGGCACTATTGGCTTTCAATTTATTATGTGTAATATTAAAAATCATCTTTGTTTAAACTCACCAGGATGACAACAATGTAAAGAGAGCACATCGGTATAGTAAGCTATTGGCCCACAGGCCCTATGATTGAAATGATCTTTTTAGGCAGATGGGCACACGTGATCAACATGTGACCAGGCAAAATATGTCACTCCCAATACAGAAGAGCCAGCGGCTGAAGTTAGATCATCTATGTCCCAATGCTGCAAGCTGCCGGGAGCAGAAGCGAAATGTGAATCACAGTTGAAGAGACCAATGGATGGCCAAATCAAAACCCCTCTCTCTTGCATATTAGTAGGCATTTTTTTATTTATTAAAGTTTTTGATTACAGGAGGTCAGCAAGACTGCCTCACGTTTAGGCCAGACCTAAAAATAAAAGGTGTACTTCCACATTATTTTTCAAATCCTGGCCGCAACTCTAAAACACTTTTAGGGGAGGATTATTTTCATAAAAGTTATGAGTGATAGAAAGTGAAAGTTGTAAATGTCCACCTTTGATGGTGTAAAGATTTAAATACACAAGTTTTTATGTGTACGATGAGCTGACCAGTGCAAAGGGCTTATTACGTGTAAGTCCTGAATGTACTATTTGAAACAGTACATAAGATGATACAAAATCCAAAAAAGGTTGAGACAGGCCAGTCCCCAGCGTGTTGTGTTGATGGAGATCTATCATGAAAGCTACTGGGAGGACTTGTTTTTTGGACTACAATGAATGTCATGAAACAGATTGGATAGGATAGGAGGAAGGTATAAAGGAGATGCCTTTGTAATGGTTGCTATCTAGCTCCCATAATGATAATGGTATTGTACTTTTCTTCAGCACCAGGATGCTCCTTTCGGAGCGACAGTTGCGCTTTATAAATACTGAATACAAATACAAATACCAATGTTTGGTGCTAAGAGCGACAAACACTTTCTAGTGTGCCGCAACAAGTGATTACAGCCTTCCTCTTGGCAGTGTAAAGAACTGAGAGCCCGAGATATGGTGATTCCATCTGAAAAACTGGATAAAAGTGCTTTTAATAGGACTATGGGCCCCCACCATATGGTCTTCCAGTGTTTTAGACACATTTCTAGAAAGGCTTTAAACATGATGGGACATGTACGAGATGGAGCTGGGTCTACACTATTTTGGAAAACTGTAATGAATGGAGATAGAGGTGGATGTAAAGTTTTATGAGCCTGTGCAGCTAAGGGGCACAGACCAAAGATGATTGTAAACACAATGCATAGGAAGTGGTACTTTAGATAGAAGGTGAAAGGAAAGCCCACACAAGGTATGCTAAGATATGGAGGCAAAATGGAGATTGAAGATTAAAAGTGGCTAAATGCCGACTAAAAACGGGAAAGGTAGTAGGCAGGCTATGTCATCTTAAGGATTTTTGTGGCCCCATACAAGGAATATTTTATGGATTCTTGTTTTGAAAAATGTTGAATGTATTACTCATTTTCAGCTCATTCAAACTCTTGTGATAGCAAACAATATTGAACTACACAATAAACTCACAAAAATGGCAGCATGCAGATACAGATGAAAAGTTAATCTGCCAAGCGTACAAAAGTCAAATAGTACCAAAAGGAAGCATGGACAAATAAACGCCCCTGCACACATTGTATTCTTGTATTCATCAAATCATTGCCCTAAGGATTTTTACCATTCTGTCGGGGCAAATCTGATCATTTGCTCCACTCGTTAATTCCTTACCCCTGCTTTGCCCAGCCTCCCCTCTCTCTATATGTATATTTCTCTGCTAGAGAGTGACTTTTGACTATGAAAAGAGAGACAAATGTGAGTGGTGGGAGACAGGAGAAGAGCAGAAAGGTAAAGAGAATTGTATAGCAAGAGGGTTAAGTAGAGGGATAATGATGTAGAGTTATGGGTGAAGTACAGAGGTAAGGAGAGAAAGGTGAGGTAGCCATAAATAAAAGAGACAGAAAGGTTGAAAGAGGATGCAGTAGCCAGAGAAGGAGGTACAGGGATAGCTAAGGTTTTAGAGTGCTGTAGAGAGCTAGAGACCACCGGAAGTAAGGCGAAAGAAGGGTGGAGAGAGCAAGATGAAGTGGGGTGCACCAAGATGTGAGTTACAGAGTGAGATAGGGTAGAAGGAAATGTGGATTCGAGAGAGGTAGAGCAGAGAGAGGGAGGTAGATGTACTAAGAGAGGTACAGAGAGATGCAAGATAAAGAGACAGTTGTATGGCAAAATGAGAAAGAAACACAGGGGGGAAATGAGAAGCACTGTCCCCTGTTGAGGCATGTGTCATCTCATGAACATGAACTACTTGTGGAGTCGGAATGGCCACCTCCTTGGTTGTCAAATGTTTGCCTTTTCATATTTTCCCTCAGGAAACTAGCAATGTTCTCAATGCACAAGTGACAGAGAATATAATATATATGGAAGTACTTTGTTTTTGATTATAGCACAAAGACTGGGTTGTACTAGAGTTAAAATCAGACAAAATTATGTTTACGAAGTGAGAAAAGTTGAATTGTAAATATGCACAGGCAAATATTCTGGGTATTTTCCCTAAGTTTCAGAAAAATTAATCAACCTCCTGAAGAAGGGTCACAATCCGAAATGCATTGCGGATTATGGGAAAAGAAATTTGCCAATTGGCGATATGCCTGAGTACATGATGGAAATGCCTAAATTCAAGAGAAATTAAAAGAATGAATGAAGAAAGGTACAAATACAGAATAACTAAGTCACTGACTGACGATTCGAAGAATGAGTAAGAGCATTGGCAACTAAGGAGATCGCCATTTCTACACCAGAAGTTGCTAAAAAGATGACACAGATTCCAGTTGAAAATACTTAAAGTCTGTTAGAATTGCTACCCAGTGGTTAGAGGGTTACATCCAGCCTGTACATGAAATCATAAACATTCAGGATAAGTCAACAAAATAGTGATTACTGAAGACTGACACAAAATGTTTTGAAGACTTTCTACACATTTAGAAGGCTCCAGTCCGCCATCCGCTACAGAGGTAGGCCTGGGCATACCCAAGTGGCACGGTCTGAGTGGTGTCCTCGCTGGGCCCCCTGCCATTCCGTGGTGCCTTAGAGCTGGAGCAAGGACTTTTTCAGGGCATCTTGCCCTGGCCTTGTGGGCATGGAGGCAAAGGATAGGCCACGTTCACCAGTGCCAGGGGTTCGTGCCAGCCCGAGGCTACTTGGCCTGTTCATGCCAACCATGAAGACTGGGAGTCTGCTGTGCAGTAGCTTTGAACCCCGCAGTTATGGGGTTAGATGCAAAAGGGGTTTTGTGCCTCTGGTTTCCTAGTGCTATAGTAGTTCCAAGTTGTCAGGTATACAAGCTGGGGGGGGGGGTGGAGTTGTCACCGCCCAGTGGTGAGGTACGGCTTGGAAGGGGACCCCCACACTACCATTGGAGATGAAAAGTTACTCGAAGGTAATAGGGGAACATTTGATTTGATAATTTGGCAGCTGTCGTTTTGCTCCTGGAATTCTGGGGTGCAACTGACTGCAGAATACTTGTGGAAAAACTTGAGGGCATTTCTATTTAATGTTTGTATTTTATATTATTGTTTGCATTGTGCTGTCTTTGGCCGGCACTGTCATCTGGTAAATCCTGAAACGTTTACATTGTGTTCCGTTTTGAATTTCTGAGTGCCTTTTCCAAAACTGCACAGATTCTGTTGCAAGATTATTTACCAAAATATTCTAGCAACCCGCAGATTAGCCTTAGTAACTAGACACTACCATTTTCAAAACAGTGCCCTTTCTTGACTGAATAAACTATTAGTCATTAAGATGTAATCTTTACTGTCACTTTCCTTCTAATATGTGCTTAGGGCCAGATGCATCAAAGGGTTTTGCCCATTCTGTGTCTATGGGAAAATGTGTTCATGCATATGGCCCTTAATCCTTGGCTACAGAATTGCCTTTGTGATGTGGCAAGCTTCTTGTGCAGAAGAATAGTGCATCTCACAATGTCTTTGAAAAAAGAAATCGAAAACAAAGTCAATAGGTCTGACTTTAACCTCTTCCATGCTGCCGTCGGCTATTGGCCGACGGCAGCACTACCTCGCTGGTGCTGCCGTCAGCCGATGGCCGACGCGGTCCCACCCGACGCGGTCCCGCCCGACGTGGCCCCGCCCGTTTTTTAAAATGGCCGCACTGCTGCAAAATCGCGGAAGCAGCCAACGGGTTAATGTGCCTTTGCATGTAAACACAGGAATTCGCAAATGCTGTTTACACGCGTTGCAAGCACAGATGCTATTTATCGCATTAAAGCCTGCCTGTTGGCTTTGCTAGTGCTGGGGAAAAGGAGCAAAAAATGATTGGTTTCAGTAAAGAATGCATACAGGAGGTAAAGAGTTCAATGCTACAAAGAGCACGATGATTGAGCGCACTTTTCAGACTTGAATTAGCCTTTCAGGCATTCCAATGCAAGTAGTTCCTGGAAGGTGAAACGATACACCAAGTAGCCAGTGGCAAGAGGTGAGAGAGTTACACTCCCCTGAGCGGAGCCAGAGTTCGCTCTATGTATAGTCCAAAGTAGTGGTTCTTAACCTGGGGTCCAGGGGATCCCTGGGGGCCCACAAAGGCAACTCAGGGGGTCAGCAGCTGCTTAGAAAATTACAAAATATTAACAGATTAATAGCGTATGTACATGAAGAAGCAAAATATGCAACTCAAAATTGTAAAATGTTCTGTAAATAGGAAGGAATTTGTAATTGGAGGCCAAAAATTAGGTTAGTATCCTGAGATTGATTTGTGGGAGCAGTGCAAATAGATCAAACAGAATATAGTATGGCCGATGAGTGGCCTCAATTGAATTTAAAAAAGCTACACACTTCCCTTTAAAATTAAAATGTTGATTTTTTTAACCTTTAAACTTTTAATCATTTTTGTGTTTGTTACATGAAAGATTGCTTCTATGTTTTTTGTGTACTGTATTGCGATTCAAATAATTGAAAATGCTTAGGCTGTGGGTCCCTGGCTTTTACTAATGAATCAGTGGGGATCCCCGGATTCCTACACAGAAGTTAAAAGGTTAAGAATTGCTGGTATAAAGAATTGGCAAAAATAAAGTATGCAGAGAGCTCCTCTGTCATGCTAGACCTAAAAAAGGCTGAGAAAAAAAACAAGAAAGAAAACAGTTCATACATCATTAACGGTTTTTGTTTGCACCCTCTTTGTGTGTTGGTTCAACGTTTAATCTTTCTAGACAGCTGTAATAAAAACATGCATAGTGATATAGAGTAATAATATGTGGGCTGTGTCTATGGGGAGGCCTTATTCACCTTTTGACGTTCATAAGTTAGGAACCAGCCATACTGGATTATTTTGTTTATGTCCAGCAATTTACTGACAATGAAGTTTAATATGATCATAGTCACAAATCTGTTATTGCCTAATGCTACTACAACTAATAATATTTTCTTATACTTATTAAATAATAATAAAAATAATCTTATTCTTAGCATCTGTATTATATAGAGCACCTAGCAAAATAGGCAACATAGTGCTTTACAAGTAATGGAAATGCAATTAAAATGCAGAATATAAGCAATAGGTTAAGCGATTAGCAAAGTAACACAAGTGGGGGAAGTGGACATGTGAAATTTTTATTAGGTTGGCTTCCTTATAGATAGGTTCTAAAGGGACCTTCAGATGTTTCCTACATGCGAGCAGCTTGGGTTCTAAAGAGACCTTCAGATGTTTCCTACATGCGAGCAGCCTGGGTTCTAAAGAGATCTTCAGATGTTTCCTACATGCGAGCAGCCTGGGTTCTAAAGAGATCTTCAGATGTTTCCTACATACGAGCAGCCTGGGTTCTAAAGTGATCTTCAGATGTTTCCTACATGCGAGCAGCCTGTGTTCTAAAGAGACCTTCAGATGTTTCCTACATGTGAGCAGCTTGGGTTCTAAAGAGACCTTCAGATGTTTCCTACATGCGAGCAGACTGGGATCTAAAGAGACCTTCAGATGTTTCCTACATGCGAGCAGCCTGGGTTCTAAAGAGATCTTCAGATGTTGTCTACATGCGAGCAGCCTGGGTTCTAAAGAGGCCTTCAGTTGTTTCCTACATGTGAGCAGCCTGGGTTCTAAAGAGACCTTCAGATGCTTCCTACATGCGAGCAGACTGGGTTCTAAAGAGACCTTCAGATGTTTCCTACATGCGAGCAGACTGGATTCTAAAGAGACCTTCAGATGTTTCCTACATGCGAGCAGACTGGGTTCTAAAGAGACCTTTAGATGTTTCCTACATGCGAGCAGCCTGGGATCTAAAGAGACCTTTAGATGTTTCCTATATGCGAGCAGCCTGGGTTCTAAAGAGATCTTCAGATGTTTCCTACATGCGAGCAGCCTGGGTTCTATAGAGATCTTCAGATGTTTCCTAAATGCGAGCAGCCTGGGTTCTAAAGAGACCTTCAGATGTTTCTTAAATGTGAGCAGCCTGGGTTCTAAAGAGACCTTCAGATGCTTCCTACATGCTAGCAGCCTGGGTTCTAAAGAGACCTTCAGATGTTTCCTAAATGCGAGCAGCCTGGGTTCTAAAGAGACCTTCAGATGTTTCCTGCATGCGAGTAGCCTAGGTTCTATAGAGATCTTCAGATGTTTCCTACATGCGAGCAGCCTGGGTTCTAAAGAGACCTTCAGATACTTCCTACATGCGAGCAGACTGGGTTCTAAAGAGACCTTCAGATGTTTCCTACATGCGAGCAGTCTGGGTTCTATAGAGATCTTCAGATGTTTCCTACATGCGAGCAGCCTTATTTCTAAAGAGGCCTTCAGTTGTTTCCTACATGCGAGCAGCCTGGGTTCTAAAGAGACCTTCAGATGTTTCCAACATACGCGCAGACTGGGATCTAAAGAGACCTTCAGATGTTTCCTACATGCGAGCAGCCTGGGTTCTAAAGAGACCTTCAGATGCTTCCTCCATGCGAGTAGACTGGGACCTAAAGAGACCTTCAGATGTTTCCTACATGCGAGCAGTCTGGGTTCTATTGAGATCTTCAGATGTTTCCTACATGCGAGCAGCCTCATTTCTAAAGAGGCCTTCAGTTGTTTCCTACATGCGAACAGCCTGGGTTCTAAAGAGACCTTCAGATGTTCCCAACATACGAACAGACTGGGATCTAAAGAGACCTTCAGATGTTTCCTACATGCGAGCAGACTGGGTTCTAAAGAGACCTTCAGATGTTTCCTACATGCGAGCAGCCTGGGTTCTAAAGAGACCTTCAGATGTTTCCTATATGCGAGCTGCTTGGGTTCTGAAGAGACCTTCAGATATTTCCTACATGCAAGCAGCCTGTGTTCTAAAGAGACCTTCAGATGTTTCCTACATGCAAGCAGCCTGGGTTCTATAGAAATCTTCAGATGTTTCCTACATGCGAGCAGCCTGGGTTCTAAAGAGATCTTCAGATGTTTCCTACATGCGAGCAGCCTGGGTTCTATAGAGATCTTCAGATGTTTCCTACATGCGAGCAGCCTGGGTTCTAAAGAGATCTTCAGATGTTTCCTACATGCGAGCAGCCTGGGTTCTATAGAGATCTTCAGATGTTTCCTACATGCGAGCAGCCTCATTTCTAAAGAGGCCTTCAGTTGTTTCCTACATGCGAGCAGCCTGGGTTCTAAAGAGACCTTCAGATGTTTCCAACATGCGAGCAGCCTGGGTTCTAAAGAGACCTTCAGATGTTTCCAACATGCGAGCAGACTGGGTTCTAAAGAGACCTTCAGATGTTTCCTACATGCGAGCAGCCTGGGTTCTAAAGAGACCTTCAGATGTTTCCTACATGCGAGCAGCCTGGGTTCTAAAGAGACCTTCAGATGTTTCCAACATACGAGCAGACTGGGATCTAAAGAGACCTTCAGATGTTTCCTACATGCGAGCAGCCTGGGTTCTAAAGAGACCTTCAGATGCTTCCTACATGCGAGCAGACTGGGCTCTAAAGAGACCTTCAGATGTTTCCTACATGCGAGCAGTCTGGGTTCTATAGAGATCTTCAGATGTTTCCTACATGTGAGCAGCCTCATTTCTAAAGAGGCCTTCAGTTGTTTCCTACATGCGAGCAGCCTGGGTTCTAAAGAGACCTTCAGATGTTTCCAACATACGAGCAGCCTGGGTTCTAAAGTGATCTTCAGATGTTTCCAACATACGAGCAGCCTGGGTTCTAAAGAGACCTTAAGATGTTTCCTACATGCGAGCAGCCTCATTTCTAAAGAGGCCTTCAGTTGTTTCCTACATGTGAGCAGCCTCATTTCTAAAGAGGGCTTCAGTTGATTCCTACATGCGAGCAGCCTGGGTTCTAAAGAGACCTTCAGATGTTTCCTACATGCGAGCAGCCTGGGTTCTAAAGTGATCTTCAGATGTTTCCTACATGCAAGCAGCCTGGGTTCTAAAGAGACCTTCAGATGTTTCCAACATGCGAGCAGCCTGGGTTCTAAAGAGACCTTCAGATGTTTCCTACATGCGAGCAGCCTGGGTTCTAAAGAGACCTTCAGATGTTTCCTACATGCGAGCAGCCTGGGTTCTAAAGAGACCTTCAGATGTTTCCTATATGCGAACAGCCTGGGTTCTAAAGAGACCTTCAGATGTTTCCAACATGCGAGCAGCCTGGGTTCTAAAGAGACCTTCAGATGTTTCCTACATGCGAGCAGCCTGGGTTCTAAAGAGACCTTCAGATGTTTCCTACATGCGAGCAGCCTGGGTTCTAAAGAGACCTTCAGATGTTTCCAACATGCGAGCAGCCTGGGTTCTAAAGAGACCTTCAGATGTTTCCTACATGCGAGCAGCCTGGGTTCTAAAGAGACCTTCAGATGTTTCCTACATGCGAGCAGCCTGGGTTCTAAAGAGATCTTCAGATGTTTCCTACATGCGAGCAGCCTGGGTTCTAAAGAGACCTTCAGATGTTTCCTACATGCGAGCAGCCTGGGTTCTAAAGAGATCTTCAGATGTTTCCTACATGCGAGCAGCCTGGGTTCTAAAGAGACCTTCAGATGTTTCCTACATGCGAGCAGCCTGGGTTCTAAAGAGATCTTCAGATGTTTCCTATATGCGAGCAGCTTGGGTTCTAAAGAGACCTTCAGATGTTTCCTACATGCGAGCAATTTGCCACTGAATCAAAGTGATAGTCACGGTGGATATACTGCCTCCAAATTGTTCTTGCAGTCGTGGACCAGTGACAGTCATTGTGGGGATAGTAACACAATGATAGTAGTTGCCGAGGTGACACACAGATATTTAATGTACATGAAGATACACAATGATGTTTATTGGGTTTAAGATGACACAATGGTATTCATTTTAGACTCGTCCATCTCAATTACACAATTACTGACATCAGAAACAGTGAAGTGATTGAAACATGTAAACTAATGTGCTCTCCAGTGCCTTTTCACCGTGGGTGCATGAATTGTGTTTTATGAGTACTGACCAGTGCTTAATTTGTAAACAATGTAAGCGCTTGGGTCCAAACTTTTTCTTAAAAACCTAGTGTCCAATACCAGAGTTGCAAAATACAAAGGCTTCCTAGTTTTGATTGACGCCCCTTTCTTCTGCCACCGTACACTTTGTCTTTTCCATCATGCAGGTTATTTTTCATCCCTGCTTTGCTATTGTTTTCTTATCTTTTCCTATTCTATCTTTCCCTTCCTCCTTCTCGCTACCCCATTCCTGTCATTCTCTCTCACGCTCTGTATCAAAGTCTGATGATGAAAAATAAGTTCCTAAAAATGAGTTCCGGTGCCTAGTCAGCCGCGGCAGGTAGTGGGAGTACCTGCCGGGCAGTGTCGTGGGGAGGTGGAGGGGCAAGGTGGGGGGTAGTAATGTATGGATTACGGACTTTGACAGGTAAGTAAACATATAAATAAATAAAACAAATTTCGTTGCGTGCACTTCATCACCAAATGCGAAGCAGTGTGCGCAACGAAATTCGTTTTATTTATTTATATGTTTACTTACCTGTCAAAGTCCGTAATCCATACATTACTACCCCCCACCCTGCCCCTCCCCCTCCCCACGTCACCGCCCGGCAGGTACTCCCACTACCGGCCGCGGGTGTGCCTACTGTTTGCAATACGCGCAGAAATTAAGCACTGGCTAAAATGGCCGACATCCCAGGAGCATTTATTCTTCTGTGTCCCAGGTCTCTTCCATCAACAATGATTAATCAATGAGAAATTCAGATTACATAGAACACACGTTCTCATCTGTTGAAATAACCGATTCCGATTAGATCTAATGCACTAAGGAAACCAGATATGATAGCAGTCTCCCCTTTTGTTGGGCCTGTGTTGACATTAAATAACTCATTATAAAACAATGCCATAGTGGGAGCAAGTTCGTTTTTTGTTCCCTTTTCCATCTGGGTCCTTCTATCCTCTCATATTTGCTTTAGGGTGTTTTGTTCCAACTGCAAATATTTACAGAGGCTGCTGACAGAATGCAGAGAAACACGGACCTTTCCTGGCACTACCTTTCCCAGTGGTCCACCATTAGCCTTCCTGGCTTGTAAGCTTCCATTTAAAGTCCCTGCTCGGTACGTGTGTGTTTTCCATCACTGCAGCGAATGCACCCAATGTACGTGCCCTGTGCATTGCTCTTTCTTACAGTTTCTGTTGTAATTCAGCATTAGTTAAATGTACCATGAAGATAAAGTGCCGCCGATTACTGCTGCTGGTTTCCTGGCAACCAGGAAGCACATCAGGGACAAGATGCGACTCACCGAATGCACTTAGTATCACGACCGCATGAGTTTAGTGACAGGAAGAGCACAAAACCACCTCACTAAAATCCTATCTGAGAACATGAACGATAACATTTTATTTTTCTAGCCAAAGAATGGCTTTAAAGGCTCAGTTGTTAGTTCTAAATTCACAATCCAGCTTGAGATGGTTTTGAGTGTATTTTAGTCTCCTGATAGATGCTTGTGTCTTATTTTCTTTAACACTTCCCAGACCCAAAGAGCCTTGGGATGTGGGTCGATTCTAGTCTCACAATGGACCACCAAGCACAAAAGCTGGCGGCTAATTGCTCTGATGCCTTGAGGTTGCTAAGAAAGGTATAAAACCTACTCCCCTTCTTAGCCAGAAGACTAATCGTTCAGGCCTAGGAAATCTCCCGCCTCAATGATGCCAATGTTCTGCACCTTAGATCACCTCGCTATGTGACAAAAAGGTTACAAACTATTCAGAGTGCTGGCGCACAGCTTCTGATGAATCTCCCCAGGCATCTCACCTAAAAATGCTCTATGGGATCTTCGTTGGCTTCCTGTGGAGAAGCGTGTTCAATTCAAGGCCCTATGTCTTCTACACATATCACTCTATTAGAAAGGTCCTGCCCTATTAAGTTTGCTGGCTACTTCTTATGATCCTGGAAGGTCACTTAGATCTTCCTCAGCTCACCTGCTACAGATACCCAAGTTTGACAGATCTCGGTGGGGTGGCCACTACTTTTTCTACCAAATTTTAAAACACCCTTTCCCTCGAACTTTGCCAGCAATCTAATGAGCTTTCCTTCTGTAAGGCCTTGAAGACCTGCCTCTATGGTAGGTACCTCAGCAGGCTACGTTAGCTGCATGTCGACTCAGTGGGTGCTGGGAGGTCTTTGGGTAGCAACGCCCTAAATAATATGACCAGAATACAATAGTACACTTTTTTCGTGAATACATTTAATTGATTTCAATAATCTGGGTAATGAAATCTGCAAGCAACCTAAAAAGTGACAACTTGTATTGGAGGCCTGTGTGTTGGGGGTGGGTACCAGTGAATACGATTCATCTACAGCTCACCAAACTTTCTTCACATTATCGCCTGACTAAATAGCAGATGACAAAGGGCCAAGTGGCATGATGTTCTTAACCTCAAGCAAAAGGAAATGCTTTTGTGGAAGAGAAGGTAATAAAACTCTACCAAAACCATTGCCACTCCCCCTTTTGCCAAAATGCCTGGTGTGGCAGGGGTGACACCACCCACTCTTTGACTTTAATAACATCACAGGAGATTATATTATATGACTTTTGAGACTCAATCTTTCCTGGAAGCAATGTCACTCGACCGTAACCATCGTGATATCTTAATAAATGACAGAGTTGACGTTCCATAAAAAGTGCATGAATAATATAACAACACAACACAGACAAATGTCTATTTTACTTACCACATACATTAGGGTGATGCATGATATACTCCTTTTTTCTTTGCATTACATGAAACAATGTGTGTTCATCTGAAGAGCCTAGAGTGCAAAATGAAATAGAAGATAACACAAAAACAGTGGTTCACTGTGGATATATTAGAATGAGTATTGATCAATTAATGGATGTATGAATTTTTCATAGATAGTTTATATGTCCATTAATTGATCAATGCTCATTCAAATAAGTCCACAGTGCTGCTTCACGGTTACGGCAAAGTTGGTCCACTAGTAGGGGTTGAATTAATTTCTCCCACAAAATCTATTTCTCCTAACTTAAGCCCTTCTGATTCGCTCTTGGACAGTACTGTGACCTTTTTAGCTGTCCCAGAGTCCTAGATACACGCTGAAGCACAGTTTGACTGGATATGTCCCTCCGTGTGGTGATAAGAATCAGGCGTGGGCCTATTATCCCAGGCAACTTTCCAATAAATAAGATGTTCTTGCTCAGTATCACCATCAATAGCCAAGTGACATTACATTGCTATGACCCAGATCCTGGTGTCAGGCACTTTCTGCTTGACCATTGGCATGCCCTGCCTTACAGGTAGTTCATTCCCAGAACCACTTGGCCTCTTTCCATAATGGCTCTTTATTCCAAGTCCCAATGATGACCTTAAAATCATATTAGAGATCCAAATGCTGTCAATTTATAAACAATGAGACTCCCTGACCATGTTTTCTTATGTACTTTCACAGTCATTTATTCACTTGTATAAATGAGTCACTTGTTGCTCTGTCTGATCGCTCTATTTGAGTACTCAGTTATTGCTATCGAATAAAAGCTTTAAAAGTTTACTTGGGTAGATTAGTGCTGTTCAGGCTGTATTATATGTTGGATTTAGTCGCTCTACGGTTGATTAACACATCCTTTAATTGATCAACACTCATTCAAATTACTCCACAGTGAGCCACTATTTGTGTTGTGAATTATCCTTTGTTCCAGATCATACATGAAAAATCATGTGTTTAAATACAATCTTCACCTCCTTTTGCACAAGTGATAGTGCCTTGTATTCCTCATTGTTGTGTACACTAGTGGAACAATTACATTCTGACGAATTGTGGTATGAATAATGCAGGTCCCCAGTGCTCTTTTGTGTTATGTGGTGATAAAACACATGTTTCACCTGCTACACCGATCACAATAATGAACAATGGAAACAACTTGCTTAAAATGTGTTTGTTTTTAAGTTCATATTTTAAATCTAAAGAGAAGAGCGCACATTGCACAGCTGAATTTATTAATTATACAAAACCTAAAACAAAATGTCCTGGTCTTAATGGAAGCTAAAGAAAGTAAACAGTGTTAATCAAGACACTATTTACGTTCTGTTCTTGCAGTGGTAGCTTGTGATCTTTGAAAGCGGTGAGGCGTAATACTGGCACCAAATTATAGTGATCGAGTGAGCTCGGCCTCTTCTAGGGAGGAATCAGGTTGGCTCTTCCCTGAGAAATTTCTGAAAAAACAGGTCATGTGGTGCATTTTAAAGCTACATTTTCACATACATTTGCTGACAAGCCATGGGCCCTGAAAGAGAAATCTTTAAATATTCAAGTCCATTCATGGTTTGCCAAGTGAAGAAAGCCTGAGGCTTCTCAGGAATTGACACCATCACTTTTAAAATTTGCTATTGGTGCCCCCGTATGTAAAAACATACCAGAGTGAAGCTAAAGCCCACATTGAGTCAGGGGTGCCCACTTAGGCAAAACAATTACATGGAAAATGCCAGTGCCAGAATGTTGACATATTCCATAAGTGACCAGTTAAAAATGACTGGTAGTATGCCGGGGCAAGCATTTTGTCATGGCCGCACTACTCGCTTATGCCATGGTTGTCCTCCGTTATGCAGCACCAGCATTGTGACATGGGTGCCACAATGGAAATCATTTTCTCCAGTATGCCAGCACAACATTTTTCAGCGTGGGCACCTGTGTCATGAATTACCTTCAGTATGAGAGCATTTTTCTACAGTGTGCCCCTATTACAAGAATGACCTCTACTGTATCACAGCGAGTATTATGACACATGTGCTTGTCATGCTAACAACGGCCTCCAGTATGGTAGCAATAGCATTTTGCCATGGGTGCCACTATAAGTCTAGAATTACCTTCAGTATATCAGGGCCAATGGCAGACTCACAAACATAACCCCATATTCTCACTCATGCTCACTTACGTACACCCACTCACATTCAATCTCAGTGGTTCACACTTACTGCCATTCATTCTCACTCTCTTGCACTTATTCTTACTCTCATTCATTCTTATTTAGACTCATTTATTCTCACTCTCTCTCATTAACTCACAATCATTCTGTCATATTCACTCCTACTGTCACTTATTCACTCTCACTCAGGATCCCTCACGCTCATTTGTACTAATTTATTCTCACTCACACTAGTAACTCTGACATTCACTCATTGTCCACACTAATTACCTTCACTAACTCTCACTCACACACTTAGTGGTGGCTCTTCCGCAATGAAAGAGGAGCGTCGCCCCACTGCCTGGCTCAGAGCCAGCAAATGTAAATTAAAACGATGTTCTTGGATCATTTTAATTTACATTTTTTGGCTCTTAGCCAGCGGTGTTGGGAGGGGCGGGGCTGAGGCTAAGAAGGGGGGAAGAGCGCTACATGCACTCCACTCCCTAAGTGCGGATGTGTTTTGGCCGGCCGTCTCAGGCAGGCCAAAATACATATGCGCACTTATGTTTTCTCCAGCCCAGCTAAATTGAGCAGCTCTGCTGGAGAAACCCCACATATTCCCTGGTCTGAGCAGGGGGTCTTTACTGCCTGCTCAGACCAATTCCTGAGCTGCTCTGCAGAATGAAGATTGGATGGGAGTCCATCCCAGGGGCTGCTGGGACCTCACCCAGGAAGAAGAGGAAAAGCGGCGCAATGCTAGAGGCGGCTGGCCACTGAATGGAAGTTAAGGGATATTTATTAGAACAACTGGGTTTTAAAGTATTAGCACTTACAAAACAAGCCTCAAAAACACGCGGGCTAGCTATACTGGGGAGAGTTACGGAATGTATAGTTTTTAGGAGTAAAGAAGACATATGGGGGAGATGGGTCATTGTAGAAGTAGGCTTTAGAGGAGCTAGGTTTACATTAGTTTCTGTTTATGGCTCAACGGGTGATGATCCGGATATATTTCAATTTCTGGATCAAGAACTATCAACCTGGTTGGAACCTATTATCTGCTGTGGGGATTTTAACATCAACCGTCCTTCTAGTGTCGAGCTGGAATTGGGGCATCGATATATTGGGCGCAAGAAGAGGGTGCATAGGGCTATAGTAGACATGGCCGCACATAACGCTCTATCGGATGTCTGGGCTAATCTTCCTCCATAGACAGACGGTGATACCTTTTTCTCTGCCCCTCATAGAATAATGGTAAGGTTGGATTATTTTCTAATCTCCAACTCCCTGCTCTCTAATATACAGATTAGGAAGCTGCCCCGCTTGGTTTCAGACCATAATCCTCTAATCTTGACAGTTAGTTTAAATGGGATAGTAAGAAAGGTATACAAGTGGACATTCGAGAGAGCTTTGTTAAAAGATGAGGGATACTGCAAACATATGGAAAGGTGGATTAGAGAGTTTTGGTTTAACAAAAAGGGGAGCGCTAGTAGTGGCAATACTTGGGATGCTTTTAAAGCAGGAATAAGGGGAGAGACGATTAGCTTTACAACTTTTAGACAGAAAACAGAAAGAGAAAGGGTAGAACAACAAGTTAATTCTCTCCTGACTGCAGAGGCGGAGCTGAGTAGGTTAATCGCGAGTGGAAGCCCCTTGGATCAACAAATATTGGAAATTATGGTATTAAAGGCTGAAATAGCTGAAAGGATTGCTAATAAAACAGCAGCAACCTATTTAGCAAAGAAAGAACAAGCCTGTGAATTTAGTGAGAGGGTGGGGCATATTCTTGCCGTCAGAACTAGACAGAAAATTACCGCAGGTGATATTAAGAATATGATAGATGGTTCAGGCAATTTGATTTCTGATTCTGCAGATATAAGAAACAAGTTTTGGAAATATTGTTCAGAATTATAGGATATGGAAGCTGAGGTGTGTGGGGATAAAATCAAAGATTATTTAGGAAACATCCAACTTAACGAGTTAGAGGTAGAGGAAAAAGAAAAACTAGACTCTACTATAACTATAGAAGAATTGACATTAGCCCTAGCAGATCTTCCGTCTTCTAAGGCGGCAGGACCAGATTTTATTCCGGTTGAATTCTATAAAACATTCTTTGCGGCTCTCAGATTGGAGTTACTGGATACACTCATTCAAGCTCAGAGTGAAGTTTCAATTCCAAACTCATGGGGTGGCACTGAAATCATAGTCATCTTGAAAAAAGGTAAACCTCCCACAGCCCCTGGGTCGTATAGACCTATTGCTTTAATGAATGCGGATGTGAAGCTGTATTCGAAAATCTTGGCAACAAGGCTGACTACTGTTATAGAGAAATTAGTCTCCCCAGTCCAACATGGTTTTATCCCAAGGAAGGGTACTACAGAACATGTTAGGACAGTGATTACCTGCTTCGATGCTATGGAGGTTGTGTGCGGCCCTGTCGCAGCTTTATTTCTTGATGCCGAGAAGGCTTTTGACAGGGTCGCATGGGAGTATTTGTGGGAGTTAATGAGACATTATGGTTTTGGTGATAGATATATTAGAGCAATTCAGGTTTTATATAAGGCACCAATGGCTAGAATTAAAATTAATCTGGAACTAACGGCTGCGGTACAGATAAAAAGAGGGACAAGGCAAGGTTGTCCGAGTTCCCCACTCCTCTTTGCACTTTATATGGATCCGTATTTACGTTACCTCAATCTTTATCCTAGTATTCCCCCCCCTTTGTTCAAATGGGATAGAAGTCAATGTGCTGGCGTACGCAGATGACGTCGCTATAATTACCCCGGATCCATCTATGGCAATTGGAGAAATCGAGCAAGAGGCCCTTAAATTTGGCATAATTTCTGGATATAGGCTTAATAGTGCAAAAACAAAGATTATCAAAAATGGAATGGTATGCTGCAATGATTCACGCGTGGTTTCTGCAGCAGTTTATTTAGGTGTTGAAATTTCGCCTAACTTAGAGACAGTGGTAGAACGAAACATCTCCCCTTTAATGAGGAAAGTAAGCTTAGACTTCGCCAGGATAAACAACCTTAGACTCACACTGGTGGGCCGTACCAATGTCATCAAAATGCTTATACTCCCCAAATTTCTTTATTTTTTTCGAACAATACCCCTTATGTTTGAGTCCTCTTGGTTTAATAAGCTTGAGTCGATTTTGAATAAATTTATTTGGTCATATGGGAAGACCAGGCTGGCTTACAAATTTATGACTCTACCAAGGGCTAGGGGAGGATGGGGGGTTCCAGACTTTAGATTATATTATTGGGCATCGGCTCTTCAATATACTCAGGGTCTGATTGGAGCTAGCGGAGAGGATCTGAATGTTAATGCCTTTTCGACTATGATTTATTCTATTGTACTGGGCTCTGATACTGTGAATACTTTTTTAAACTGTGCTGACTTTTCGTACTACAAACGCACTCGTTTTAAGACAGTGTTAGCAGCACATAGCATCTGGTCAGCTGGAGCAGAAAAATGTGGGTTGGGAAGATACAACAGATACACCAGACTATACAGGAACAAGTCTCTCCCACCCTTAATTTTTGCCGATGCTACTATGGCAGAATGGGATAGAAATGGAATTACAAAAATAGGAGATCTGCTGGGCCTAGATGAAAAGATACTGCAATTCTCAGATTTGATGGCAAAATTTAATATTGCTAGACAGAGCTTCTTTAAGTATCTGCAGATCAGGAGCTTCCTCAGTAGGAAAAAAGGAGGCGAGGCAGGATTTGGTAAAAATAATATTATGGAAGCCATAGAACAAGGAGGGATGTGTTCTATTCGCCATTTTTATGCTAATTTGGCAGAATTGAAGCAGGACAATATTGAAAAATATGGCAATAAATGGGCTGGGAAATTAGGGATACAGAGCCAATTTTTCTTGGACTCATTGGAACTAGGATGCTCTGTTTTCTGTTCTGCCTCGCTCCAATCCCAACACTACAAAACTTTATACCAACTCTACCATACACCGGATCGTATTGCACAGTGGGGTGGTACTACAGGGACTACTTGTCCTCGCTGCAGTACTCCGGCAGCGGATAGTATTCACATTTTTGCGTTATGTCCTCAATTAAGAACACTGTTGAAGGGTATCGAAGAATTTATGGATCGTACACTTGGATTGAATGTGATTTTAACACCAACTGTAATTATGTTAGGTGTTAGGGGATTTGACGGTGAACATTGTGAATTTTTATTTGTTGCAATGGCGGTGTATAGATTGTTGATTGCTAGAGTCTGGCTGGATATATCACCTCCAGTAACACAACAATGGATTGCTTTGTTATTGGGGACGTTCAATCTTGAAAAGGGCATTTATGCTAGAAAAGGCAAAAGGGCAAGGAGGCTGGGAAGGCAAATATGGGAACCAGTTCATCGATGGAAAGAAAGGTTAAATGAAAGCCACAATTGATTTAACAATTTTTTATGTTTTGTAGGTTATATGGAAGTAAAAGAGCTGTCTAACGCTATATAGAATTTTTTGTTACTAGCATTTGTTTAATATATGTATTTATATTTTGTGTATTCTGTGCTATATGTGTGCCCAAAAATTTCTAATAAAAATATATATACAAAAAAAAAAGGAAGTAAAAAAAAAAATTATATTGTATTCCCAACCCCCTACCCGCGCGACACCTACGGCACAACCACACCCGGCCCAGCACTATTTACTTATGGCAGCCACTGCTGCACACACTTGCTCACACAAACACACATGTTCACACGTATACACACTCTCTCTCAAACACGCTTTCACACTTTCACTTGCACACATCCACACAATATACATTTTAAAGCATTTTTATAGCTTAGCTGGCAACATTGGTCCAGTTCGAGATCCTGGTGCTCAATTTTTTATCACAATCAACACAGAAGGAGCAACACCGAATTTGCATCACTGCTTAGAAGGGAGAAAAAGGGGAAAGATTCCTTTTTTCAAGAAGAACTCTCACCCATCAACCTAGTTGGTGTCATGCTTCATCACTGGGTTCCCACCTGAGACGCAGATTGCGTCCCAAGTGTGCTTCGACGCCTCAGTTACAGCGGAGCAGGTTTATTTGTGTAGACAGTGCAGAGAAAGTGGCAAGTGGTAAGGTTTCAAATTGCCTCTGCGTCACCTAGGAATTTATTGGTGTGGTTGTAGGGCAAAGTTTAAAAACAAAAGGAAGAGATATTATCTGTGACTCAATTGATCATAAACATCTGTGGTACGGTCATAATTCGGTCTACATGTTTCAGTCTTTTATTGCTTAGTAGCTAGGCTTTCTTCAGGACCAGTGGAAAAACAAGTGCACTCGCTAAGGTGCACTTATTCAGTGAGGAGTGAACCGCAAACTTACGATTCTGCTATCAACAAGTTTGTCTGAAAGAAAAATGCATAAGGTTAATAATCATTCAATCAAGAGATCTTATATCCCAAAGCAGTAATGTGCGCATTAGGTTACCAGTTGCAATGACTCATGACCCACACGCCTGGATTTTCAATACATTCAATCCACCCATAACCATAATGCAGATAGTAGACACTCATGTCTCTAAAAGGCAACCATTACTTGCCATAACATGCATGCTTTCTATCACACTTGTGACGCTGGTAATTTGGTGTGTTTATCTGGAAATTTTCATACTATTTGCCAAAATTGACCCATCGGGAGAGAGACACCGAAAGCATGCAGGCTCTCATTACTTGAAAAATTATTAGGAGACAATGTGATTATTAAGTTAAAATAAATAAAACTAAATAAAACTCAATCTTATGGGAGTGGAAATTTGAGGAAACATGGCAAAAAAACATTAGACTACTGGTATCTCAAACCCTGGGGATGAGGAACTTGAAAATACCATTAGGATACATGCGTGTCAATAGTCCGGCGGTTAGTGAGCAAGTGCCTTACTCACTTCACCAAGGTAAATGCCTGCATCTGGCACCTGTTTCCCGAGGGTAACCTGTTTCCTGGGTGGGAAGCGTTAAATGTACCAGACAGTCTGAAACTGAACGCACCAGTTTACTAATTGTTGTCCTGAAAAAAGCCCGACTTGAATCAGAAAAAGAACAAAATAATTGTAAACATTCCCATTAATCATTGCATAATACATTACCTACATTATTGGGAATTTGCATGCAATGATGAGATGTATATTCATGCCTACATCTGCTATTTGAGTTGGGTTGAACTACTGTGATGATTTTGGGTCTCTTTCAGATAGTGTGATGTTCTATTGCTCTTACAAGTTGTTAATTAGTACCAAATGGAGTCCTTCGCATCACCTTTGGCACTATGGGCCGTATGTACTAACCTTTATTGAGGTTGCAGACAGCTCAATTCACAGAGTAGGGCTGTTTGCGACCGCAAAAAGGTTTTGAAAATGTACAAAAGCCAAATTGCGATTAGGTAATCTGTTACTGAATCGTAATTTGGGTTTGCAACTCAGTATTTGAAAGGGGCATGTTTAGGGCATCCCTTCCTAATACTGATTCACAGTGGAAGGTACGAATGTTTCGCAACCAAGTTACAGTTGCAAAACATTAATCTTTTACTGACACCTATGACAAGGTGGTAACCATTTGCAAATGGGAAGGGATCCCCATGGACCACTGCCTACTCTTAAAAAATAACGCTTAAATGTTTCTTTTTAGGCCATCCAGTTTTCCTTTAAGAAAAATGGTCTGCATTAAAAAAAAAAAGATTGCTTTATTAAAAAGCAATCACAGACATGGTGGTCTGCTGACTCGGCACCCCACCATCCCTGTGATGGCTGCAATTCTTAATGGACCCTACTTCATTAATATTCATGAGGTTAGGTTGATGCGCGACCCACTAGGAATCACTAGATGAAACTCAATGTGCTTCAAGAAATAGGAATATCAAATTCCAAATTGCAATTTGTAGAAAATCGCAATTATATAATCGCTATTCATTAAACGTGTACGCATGGCCCTATGTTCTATTTCATACTGATCCAGCCTCACAATTCTTCTCTCCAAGTTCTCTCTAGGTTTTGTCATGAAACCTTTTGTATTAATAAGTGCCCGAGTCAGGTATGGATTATATGCTAATTGGGGCTCTGTGTTGCTTCTGTGAAGAAGTTTCCGAACATAACACATTATTTTAGAGACTGGGGGAAACAAAAGATAATAAGAGGCAGTATTGTTTCACTTGGTTTGCCACATGAATGAACTAAATGTTTCAATAACTGGTCCATCTGCACATCTTTTACTGCATTGCACGTAGGGCACATTGTTCCTCACGGGGCACTTCAAAAAAGGCAGCTGTAAGCATCATATTGCATGGCAACCTGAGGTAGGTTTTATTTGGCACATGTCCAAAAATGGTACTACAGTTTAATAATAAGTCGCTCTTTGCCTCATAACAGGGACAGAACTAATACATTCGTCAAATCCAGCAGGTAAAGCCTACTGAATGACTGTATTCACTTTCTATTTCCCTAAATATTCGACTTGAAAATAAGAACATAGCTACAACTTTCAATTGGAAGATGTGAGTCTTGTAGCAGGATGTCACAAATGTGAATGACAGATGTGCCATGCTCGATGGCAGCCAAAGGGAATTCTAGAGCCCGGAAGAAACCGGCCGTCAGCACATAACTGGTGCATTTCCGTGTGTGGCTCTGTGCCAGGATAATGCAGATTTGGAGATGCACACCTGATGTACAAAATGACAGGCAGTGAGCAAATACGGCTATTCTGCATCAATCATAGATAAACACAAATACACGCAATAGGTCCTTTGCGCATCCAGGCTCATTGATGGATTCTATTTTGAAATCATCCCATGGTGCAGCTAGCTATGCTGGAAACTGTAGCATGATGATGTAGAAAAATGTGATGCGCAGCGTGATTTGGGTTGGAGCCAGCAGGGCCGGCTCTAGGCTCATGGTGGCCCTGTGCAGGGAGCGTAGGTGGGGGCCCCGGAAGAGGGGGTCCGGACGGGGCGGAGCTCAGGAAGGTGTTTTAATAATAGGTCCAGAAAAGTCGTTAGATGATTGACCAGTACCTGCGGCTGCTCCTTCCCTTCCGAATTCGTCTCAGAACGATACAATTTAGGAGCAGAAGGGCATTGTGGCACACGACATGAGGGACTGGGCGCACAGACAGCTGCAGTGTCAGGGCCATGACAGGAGCATCGGATTTGCAATTTGTTGGGTAAACAAAGATCTAGGTGTCTACAGTCTAATCCCCTGCAATAAACTATTTTAAAGTGAAGCCTGCTCGAGAGAAAACCAAGTATAATTAGAGGAGGTATAATACAGCAATATATGGTAGACACTCGAGCACAAGAACAAACATTACGCTTGTTAGCAAAGGCAATGGTGGCACTTGTGCAAATATCAAAGCATACAAAATGCCATTACCACGCAGTCCCCGGCAACACTCACTCAAAAGATCTGCCAAGGTGCCCTTTTTGTCAACTGGAGAGCATCACTATATTCCCACCCAGCCAGGTAGATTTGTCCACACACGCCCACTGCATTAATCTGAAGAGGACAGCCGCGGTGCGTCCATCGGGGCGTAGGGGCGTAGCCCCACCAGCCCATGGACCCGCGGCTGCCAAGTAAAATAATTTAAATAAAAGTTCCTGACTCCTCATGATAATTTTCCAAGCGCCGCCGGGCAGCACCCGACTGAAACGGGAGTGCGCAGGGGGGCGGGCTGGTCTGACTCTGTGTGATTGACAGGCGACGAGTCGAGACGAGGTGAGTCCTCTCCTTTAGAACACGCAATACAGCTTGGGGCAGAAACTTGCCCGAGCATGCACATATTAAGCTGCCCCACATAGTGACTAGGGGGGGTGCAGGTTTCAATTGTGCGCAGCCCTGGCGTTAAAAGACTGACAGGGCGAGCAGTTAGTGTGCCCTCCAAGCCAATCCTGGCGCTGCATGCAGCGCCAGGATTGGCTGGTCACCGCACCGCAGAGCAGGGGCAATCCATATTGGATGCCGCGCATGGGTGGCTCTGGCTCAGCCACAGTGCACAAACAATGGCCAATCACTGTATCTGACTTCTTGTAGTCATGCAGTGATTGGCCATTGGCGCGCGGCGCTGCTGTCGTTGTACGTTGGAGATCCGGTAACGGTTGGGTTCACTCCGACTCCCCTCGTGGTTGTGTGTGGAGTCGACTCGTGTGGAGTGGAGACATTACTGTGTGCATGGTGGTGCGTCTCTAGGTGCTGACAGTGACTGCGTCTCCGGGTGGTGCAGGGTTTCCTCGCTGGCCAGGTTTGTGTCTGTGGTCGGTGCAGGATTGGGTCTGTTTCTGTTAAGTTTATTGAAGGCTCTAAGGGGTAGGGTTCGAAGAGGTTCTGTAGCGCCTCTTTCACGTGACTGAAGTAGAGACTAGGTTCCGTGCAAAACTCAAGACGTTCCTTTTTCCTCCTGTGTAACCTTTTTGCTGCTTTCCTCTTTTGGCCACTTCTTCTTCTGCCTCTGGTGAAATTAACAGTATTTAGCCCGGGGACACACTGTTCTTTGTGTAGCCAGGCGCTTTAAAAATGGTTTTATTATTATTATTATTATGCGCGCTAGATGTTTTGGTACCTGTAGGGCGCGCGAGCACTAATTCCAGACCACTTGCAAAGTGAAACGCACACATACTTTTTCTTGTAATAGAACTTTTAATGACCATAGTCCACGCTATTTATCGACAACTGGGGACTGAAAGGCTGATGTAGCCCCTCTCAAATTGGAGCATGCAACCTGTACTACCATTTTTCGAGCAGAAGATAGGGTTACTTGACAAGAAAAAATATAGTTGCTCTCTTTGCCGAGATTTTGTGGTTAAATGCACACAGAGCTTTAAAATTTCATCTCCACTGATGTTAATCTATGACGCAATTACAGTGCTGAAAATCGTAAAACCGTTTTTTTTCTGGCATCCAAGTGCTAGTCCATCCTGCTTTCTCGGTTAAATATTTGCCGCCGTCGTCCACACACACCGCGTCACCGTACCACATTTCTCTAGGCCGTAGGGCTGCGCAGTTGTAGATTAAAATGTCCCAGTAAACTGAAGCACTGCTTTTAAGCCACAGTGTGTTGTTTCTGCCCGCTTGCTTTTCAAGTATCTGCCTCATTGAACCTCCCGTTGGAGGTGCTTTACAGCTGGCAGAGGCCAACACAAATGACCAAACGTGCGATGCTCTTATTCTTAATGACCACAGAGCGCCCCGGCCATTGGGAAGTCGTCTGCTTGTGGACTATTTTAGGCCGGAGTTGGTTACAGTAACGATGATATAGGTTACATACATACCCTTTTGGTTCATTGGGCAGTTATGTCAGATCCCATGGCTCTTATATGTTGGTTATGAAAAGTTAAGACAGTTGCATGAGCGCCAGCATATTTATTGTGAAACCGTATGTTCAAGCATCAGAAGCTTTGAAGGACTGAGTAATTCCTCAGCTGGGAGAGGCTGGAGGCTCTGCCCATTCACGCCCGCAAGGTGTGAGACTGTAAGCACATTTGTGTGTTTCCTCCCAGCCTTGTTTGTGTATAGAATTCAGGCACCAATAACTTCTTACTCTGTGACTTTTTCGTGCCAAGTGATTCGAAAGAAAGGGCAGCATTTTGGGAAGTGTGAGAGATAAAACATGTGTACAACCACACTGGGGGAGCCAGCGGCTTCCCAGGATTGATTTCCCCAGTTTCATAAAAGAATGTCACTGCAGCCTTCCTTCTCTACTAGATTATGCCTTTATTACAACACTCTTTACCGAGATAACATTTTGTTTTCTGTTGATCGGTGCATGTTGCCTTTCATCAATTGATATTAAACAAATCCCTTCTGTGAAAATGTAACTTTATTGGACTGCCAATTTCAAGTCATTTTTCTGTTCCAGTTTAGTTCCACTAGGGCCTCGTTGCAAATCGCCCGGATTTTTCCCACCCTGGGATCCTAAAAGCTCTCTTAGAAATGAGGAATTAAAGTGGGAATCGGTAATTCTGGGTCTGATTACCGTAGTAATTCCTGATCAACACCCCCGCCCGCCCCCATTTGCAACATAGATTTCGCCTGTTTTCAGCAGCTGAATTATGTGCATGACAATAAATAGACCTACAGAAGCACCACAGATTTAATAATTCTCACGTGGCATCATCGGAATGATGAGGCCGCTCATAATGAGGGCCTCAGTTGCCACCTGGATGCGCTTCATTTTCATGTAAAAGACAGCCGGAGGCCGCCAAATCCTTCCAGGGGGCCGCCAGTGCCACGATGTAGATCCTTCCAATCCGATCCTCATCGTCGTGGCGGCCCCTGGGGTTTGGCGGCCCTGTGCAGGTGCACACTTTGCACATGCCTAGGGCCGGCCCTGGAGCCAGCACAAACACTTGAATAATATCGATTTTTATGGTGAATGCATGTGATACTTACTTGAATCCTGGAGCTAAGAGACCAATGACTATACCACATTTTTGCAGTCAACCCGATGAATCTAGCAACTTGTACAGAATTCATGTGGGAAGAAGTCGAAGGTCAGCTATCAAAAAGACTGATGACGTTTCTATCCTCTTTGGAGTCCGTATTAATAAAATGCGTAGAAAAGGAAACATAGGATTAATCATAAACAAAATATTTTAATGTATTATTAATAGATACTCAGATGTTTTAAATTTTTTATATGAAATGTCTTCTTTAATGTACTGTATAACTTGTGTATATACTATTTTAAAAATGTAATGTAATCCTATGATTTGATGTATGATATATTATGTGGATATACTATGTAGATATTTTTTATTATTGTCTTTCTTTTTTATTTGTGGATTTCTTGAACTGTACCCTGTGTCTTTTTATGATTCTCAAAAATCGAATAAAAGTGATTGACTGACTGACTGATGACGTTTCTATCTTCTTTGGAGCAAGTGAACTGATGTTAAACAGTCATCTTGTATTACAGCTAAAATTAACGCATCCACGACATGCGTTATAGGACTTAACAGAATCAGGTAAAACAGGAATGAATTTACATGGCAAAAGGCTGCTGGGTATCATATCAATATTCAGATTAAAATACATTTTATTTGGTAGACTTTGAATACAAATAGAAAGTTCTACAATTTTCTTATATTGTAACCAAGAGCTCTGATTCAGTAGATATCTAAGAGATACATTTAGACAGTTATGGAAATCTAGAAATTCAGTCATCAAAAAATTAAATTAGAAATTATTATGAATTTACCAAACCATTGATTATTACTTCTTAAGGGTAATCTGACAAGAAGAAATACTCAGTTAAAGTCAACCCATCAAGTGCAGAAGCCCCACTTATAGATGTGCCTTAGCAAGGGTGAAGTTTGATTCGTTATTATGAATGTGATATCCATGAGTAAGGCGGTAACCATGGTTAAGAAAAGATTCAGAGTATTAAATCAAAACTCTTCAAACAGAACAACAACACTAATGCAGTGATGCCCCTGCTGAGCCCACCTGTACAGCTACACATAACACATTTGTTTTGATGCCATTCTTATAGAAATATGCTGTACATGTTGTTTTGTTATTCAGTGATTCCTCTCGGGAGTCAGCCTGCACATATTGTATAGGGTTGCCTGGAATACATAACAACATAATGTACTGTTTGATTTTGCCTGGTCAGCAACAACTCCAAATCTTTTAGGTATAAGATGCTAGCACAGCTGCAGCTTTCCAAAACAGTACTGTTATCATATTAACTGTGTCTTTTACCCTTGGGGTCAGAGAGGAGAATTGCGTCAGAGAGACCTGTCCTGGAACGAATGCACTCAGAGCCTGACAGGCAGCCTTGTGTAAACTGAGTTTGTATTCATGATGCAGCCCACGTACACCAGGTATGGGGCCCATTGCTAAGCCCAGAGCTCACTAATATATTCCTTAGCATACACAGAAAGAATAGACATAGACAGATAATTTGCCAAGGTAGGGTTGTTTATTATATACAGTCTGCGAGTAATACTGATTGCATTGCTTAGTTGTATGTGTCTACTTATCACAGCACATACGCTTCATAATAGACTACGATATTTTCAATAAATGTATTGCAAACTTTCATCATGTCTTTCCTTTGTTTACTAAGGGTATGCATGCGTGAGAGACGAAAGGTGATGACCTTTTTCCATGGTTCCCTTGGGGACTAGAGGGTCTTGTTCTAGGTTTGCTAAAATCACCTGCTGCTCTGGGAAGATTAGGAGTTCAGGTGAGGCACTGTAAGCTAGCCAGGATTTGGGCAGGCAGATACTGATTTTGTATAGACACTCAGTGCTAGATGTATGAAGATTTGAATGAGCGATTTCCTAATTGCGATTTACAACAAAACACAATTTTAGGAAATCGCTGTTTCAAATGTGTGAAACTCTTTTGAGTTTCAATTGAGATTCTTGTGGGCCGTAAATAGATCTACCTCATGAACATTAATTAGGTATGTCACAATTTGCGACCCATTAGGAATCGCAGCAACACAGGATGGTGGCCTATTGGGGTCAGCAGACCTCCATGTATCTGATTGTTTTTAAATAAATAAATCAATGTTTTTGAAATGCAGCCCGTTTTCCTTAATGGAAAACAGGTGTTTTCATTTCTTTTTTTACTTTTAGGTTTAATTTTTTCAAGAGTAAGCAGTGGTCTATGCGACCATTGCCTGCTCTTAAAAAATTATTTTACAAACATTCACAAAGGGGAAGGGGTCCCTTGGGAAATTTGCGAATGCAAATGGGTTATCACCAAATTGATTTTGGTGGTAAAATGCAAATGTTTTGCAACCGCATTTTGGTAGCAGAACATTCATATAACCGCTGCGAATCAGTATTAGGAAGGGAGCCCTCAACATGCCCCTTCCAAATACCGAATCGCAAACCCAAACTGTGATTCGGTAACATCGCTATGTGGGTTTCGTACATGTCAAAATGCCTTTTGCGTTCGTAAATGGCACGATTCTGCAAACTGGCCTGTCTTCAACCTCAAAAAGGTTTTGTACATGTGGCCCTCAGTCCCTACATTCTGACATCCTGTCATCCCAAGGCACAATTCTGCTTATCAGCATAATCTATGTGACATGGTGCTACCAACGATTGGTCAGGTACTTATTTAATGGGCCTCCAGAGTTGTACTTAGTACCATTACACCTCCTCCGGAGACGTCTTGGTGTTTGGGATTAATCCTTCACAGTATTGTTAGGAAGCACCTATTGTCTGTTGGTTGTTCAAGCTTGACCCTTTAAAAGGATTACCCATATAAGTGTTTGCACTTTGTTTCCATTACTGTTTTATTTATGGCGCAGCCACAGCTATACCAATTGCTGACACTTGCATACCTGCTGTACATGCGTATTTAACGATACATGGTCTTGGCGATCTAGGCGGTGGCATAATCTTCGTGACTGAAGCCCACGATGTCTATTGTTTAAATTATTTTCATTCTTGGGTCAATTTTACAGCTGTGGATGCTAATACACGAACACTTCATGAATATACTAATGTTGCAGCACCACAAGCATACAGAGCGTATCAGCTCTTAGAAATTACACTTTTAGGGGGTTATTAGGATTGCGGTTTTTCCGCATCCTCGGGGCCGCCGGAAGCCACCGCCGGCTCCGAGGATGCGGAAAAACCGCAGCGGACTGACCAAGGACCCACCGCCACATTAGGATGGCTGGTGGGTCCTGGTTTCCGTCCGCAGCTTTTCCGCCGCGGCTGGCTTACAACCGCGGCGGAAAAGCTCTGATATGGTGACGGTGTCTCTCAGACACCGTCCGCCATATCAGGATGGGATTTTAAAAGTGCTTTTCCGCGGCGGGTTTTCCGCCGTGGAAAAGCATACGGATCTTCACCTAGGGGGCCCAGTGCGGGCCCCCTAGGTGAAGGGGGTGGGGGGTGCACATGGGGGGTACCTATGGTACCCCCCTGCATTTGCATGCAGAAAGCGGCAGGCACCGCGCGGTGCCTGCCTCTTTCTGCATGCAAATGCAATGCGTGCATTTTTAACATTGCCGCGGGTGCAGCTTGAAGCTGCACCCGCGGCAATGTTAAAAATAGAGGATGTGACCGCCAGGGTGGCGGTCACATCCTAATTGCACAGGAGGGGACTCCGCAGCCCATGCGGACGTCCCCTCCTCCTCAATGATCGCGGACGGACGCAAGTCCGTCCGCGATCATAATCGGCCCCTTAGATTGGCAACATCATAATTGGTTCCGAAGTGCAATAATAACACACTTGCTCCTGTACGCATAGGTCCCCTTAATAATGAAGGGACCACCTGGCCAGTGGCAGCTGGTTATACACCATTACCTAATCTACAGGGTCTCAATGTTAATGAGCTACGCAATTACACACTGGCCTAGTTAGACTATATTGACTTTTAACTCTGTTTGGTATGAACCACAGGAGCAAAAACCCATCAACCGCGTTGGGATTGGGGTAAGTAATAGAATATAAACATATGGGATCCCAACTGGTATTATTTGGAGACAATTATAAAGGATATGTTGAACAACATTATCAGAAAAGAAAAAGGAGACTCATTCTTAATCATAAATGTGCTCATGGCATCATGTTTATCCAAAACAGGAAAAAGGACAGGTTACAGTTGTATCAGCACTGTAAACAAATCAATTAAAACAACCCTATTTGTACTCGGTGCCCTAGTGGTGCTAGTGATATACACAGTGGCGACGCAAGTGACAAAGTGATCAGCAAAAGACGGCGCAAGGTGACTAGTGCATGAATATATACAGTGAATAGAAGCAACAATATGGTTCCAGCTAAATTGTGGTCTTTTGGGTTCTGCTTTGGGCTGGCTGTAATTTTAGATGAACCACATTGTATGTTGCGCCTCGGATTGCGCTGAGTGGCCAACGGCGTTTTGATCCTCTAGAATTGGGATCTTTCTCAGGACAGGGTTGACTGAGGAGCAGTGCTGTACAGTGGGGTAAAGAAAAAGGTGGGCGAAGGGGGTGCGAGGGTTAATAGGGAAACCCACGAAGGATATGCGCAGGACAAGCGTGGGTTAGTCGGGGGAGCACGGCCTACCAAGTGCCTGAGCAGAAGCAAGAACTGTAATATTGCCACCGCTTGCTGGCAATCAATTTGTCTCCTTTGATCACATCAACTCTCACCATGTGGCCAAGGAGTCCTTTGTAGTCCCTAACTCTTCTGACTACCATACAGGAATGTCCTCTACTGCTTGTGAGCAACATCAAAGCTGTTTCTTTTCCACTGGATGAGAGAAAGAACTTCAGTTAATTCCGGCTACTGCTATGAACGGCAGCCATACGAAAGCAGATGATGTTTTTACTGATAAACCCCACGTGGAATCTACCAGTTCTCTTACTGCACCTGTGGCTGCTGTTTTACAACAAACTGCTTTTGGTTATTATAAGGGAACAGATGATTTTTCATCAGACGCTTTTGACAATTCCACTGTCCTAGACACTCCCCCCACATGGGCCTGTGTGTTCTTTTCATGGCTGAAACACAGTTATCTGTTCCCTCCTTGGATATATGCTTGGCTAGCACTTTCCATGGTTTTTCTATTTATGTGGATTGGATTTGTTACTGTTTCCTTCTTGCTAATCAATGGCCATTACCTTCCAGAACGCTCGGCTACAGAACCTGTTGATGAGGTGTTAACCCCTCACTTATCTTTACATAAACTGAACTGGGACAGCTGTCCCTTGTGAACATTTCAGTTGTACCAGTAACTAATGGAATTGTTTAGGATGACGCCCCTTATGATATTTTCGGCCCTACAGAAAGATCCCTTACATTTTCAAGGTGTCTATGGGTGATGATGGTAAACAGTCAAAATATCGAGTAAAAAATATCGAATGGACATAATATCGAGTTTAAAATATAGAATGGACAAAATATCGAATGGACAGTATATCGACATCAAAAATATCGTTTTTGAGGTAAGTAATGTAATATCGAATGTTAAAAATAAAGATAGTTAAAATATCGAAGTATATAATATAGGTTATTAAAATTATCGAATTTTTAATAATATCGAATTTTTTATAGTGTTTTTTATGTTATTATATGTGTAAAAAGTGTGTATTTATGTTATAATTTATTTTAATTATGGAATTTAGTTTTTTTAATTTTTGCGTAATTTAATTCTGTAGCAGGTTGTGGGTTTATAGGGGAATAGGGTGGGAAGTAATTTAATTATAATTTTTTTTTAAATATATTTTTATTGAAAGAAGAAAAACAAGAGGAAATATTACACATATCCGGTGTCATACAGTAAATAAATTTCAACGGTGAGTAGGCGAATAAGCCACTATGGTAAAATCAGTGCACAGGAGAGTGGGACGTCAACATGAATATGTATATGAAAAAGAAGCAACAATACGATCCACAACCCCGTTAAGCTGACGCCAGCAGAGAACGTCCACCCCACGATTCAGGATAATTGAGACTAGAGCAGACACCCAGATTATGCGAAAAAGATCGACTCAGGATAAGCAACCCACCTCTTGTAAAAAGGGGAAAAGAAAGAAAAGGCCATAGAACTAAAACAAGGACAAAATAAAAAAAACTCCCCCGTTCCCCCCACCCTGCACCCCTGCAATGGCTACGGCCTAACCCCACTAGCAGCGTGCCTGTCGCCCCACAACTAAAACCTAAAAGAAGGTAAAGAATGGAGGAGGAGATGTCATACAGGCTCCCGGCCCCTCTCACTCCCCGCCAGAAGCAAACCACCCCGAAATACAGTCAAAACACTATGAAGCAGCAATTACAAAACAACCGGGGGGGTTTGTGAAAACCGCCCGACTCCTGCATCATTGTAGGCTACAAGTCCCGTATCAAATAAAGCTGTGTCGTCCAACCCATGCAATCAAACTCAACCCTGGCCACTCCGATTTTTCGTGCGAGCTCTCTCCGCATGAACCGCCATCCCGACAGGAGAATCAAAACGTTCAAGAAAGTCAAAGTCAGTGGGGTTCGATCGGATCCAAAGTGTTAGCACTCAAAGTCCACAAGTCTGACGGAGATACCAGACTACCAACAGTAAGGCACTAGAACGTAGTCAAGTCAACTGGGAGGAAAAGAATGATAAGTCAATCCGATAGTCACTGGGGAAATTATCTTGGACTATAAAATCAGCTGTGTCCATCTTGGGCGGTATCGGCATTAAGTATGATGAGTTATTGATAGTTACCGGCTCGCTAGCTGTTGTTCGGGACAGAAAACACAAGATCTGGGTTCCACTCTGGGTCCTCTGTCTCAGGCATGCCCTGCTTCGCGGGTAACATAACGTGTTTCAAATCAATTGAAGGGTCGTAGTCCGGTCCCAGATGCATATTCTCGGCTGTTACGACCATTTTGTGGATGATAGCGGTGACCTGCGAGTGAAGCGCCCCAATGGCGGCCATTACGGTCTGCAACGACGGCGTACATTCCACCCGCTCCATATCCTTTCGCCAAGCGACAGATCCGATCTTTGACCCCGGAGGTTGACTCCGGGGTAACAGGCACAAGCGGTCCGACGTTTACGGGGGGCACCCGTCTTTCTCGCGGTCTAGACACTGTCGCCGTCAGTGAGGATCCACGCCCGTCGACCCCGGGGGCTCAGCAGGGTCTTCGGGCAACGGACTCCCATCCACAGCAACCTGTGCGTCCCACGGCTGTGTCCTTAAAATCAACCTGGCCACCGTACCACCATCCAAACCGGTCAGGATATTCTCCACTTCGAGAGACCGGACGCCGCCCAAGTCCCGCGGCCGATGTTGTTCAACTCCAACCCGGATGGTTTAGAAATTGAGGCCCCGGCTTCCACGCTGAATTAGGCCGAGAATGAAAACACGGCGTAACTTCATCCTTCGAGAAGATGGAAATCTCGGGAGTACACCTTTAAGCTCAGCAACACTTCAGCCACACGGGAGTCTTGTGCGAATTCAGGATGGATATCAGGATTTATAAGCTGCTGGCGGAGGTCGGCGGAGCCGGGAGCTTACGCGGCCATCTTGGTTGCTAGCGTAGCTCCTCCCCCAATTTAATTATAATTAATTAAATATGTAAAATTATTTATTGGTAATAATTTTTAATTAATTGTTAATTCATTTATATTTGACAATTAATTAAATTTTAATTGGCAATTCATTTTAATTAGTTGATTAATTGCTAATTATGTTGATTTTACTAATTTATTTTCTCTAGCGGGTTGTGGGTTTATAGGGGAATTGGGTGGGAAGTAATTTATTTATAATTAATTAAATATGTAAAATTATTTATTGGTATTTATTTAGAATTAATTGTTAATACATTTTTTATGGGTTATTAATTATATTTTAATTGCCAAATAATTTTATTTAATTGATTAATTGTTAATTTTACTAATTTATTTTCTGTAGTGGGTTGTGGGTTTATAGGGGAATAGGGTGGGAAGTAATTTATTTATAGTTAATTAAATAATTCAATTTATTTTATTGTATTTAATTTGAATTAATTGTTAATTGATTTTTAATTGTTAATTAATTAATTGTTAATTAGTAATGAATGTGTATTAATAGGTAACTAATTGTAATAATTAAATATACTTAGTCATTTTAATTGATTAATTATTATATTATGTTAAATTGGTAATTACTTTTAATGAATTTTTTATAGATATTAATTTATTTATTTTTAAATAATATATGAAGTATTTACTTTCCCTACTGTTGCACTCTCTGGAGTGGTAATAGTAATTTTGACCCCTACGCTATCCAACACTTTCCCTACTGTTGCACTCTTTGGAGTGGGAATAGTAATTTTAACCCCTACGCTATGCAACGCTTTCCCTACTGTTGCACTCTTTGGAGTGGGAATAGCTATGTTAACCCTACGCTATCCAACGCTTTCCCTACTGTTGCACCCACTGGAGTGGGAATAGTAATTTTTACCCCTACGCTATCCAACGCTTTCCCTACTGTTGCACTCTTTGGAGTGGCAATAGTAATTTTTACCCCTACGCTATCCAATGCTTTCCCTACTGTTGCACTCACTGGAGTGGGAATAGTAATTTTGACCCTCCCGCTATCCAATGCTTTCCCTACTGATGCACTCACTGGAGTGGGAATAGTAATTGTTACCCCTACGCTATCCAACGCTTTCCCTACTTTTGCACTCTTTGGAGTGGGAATAGTAATGTTTACCCCTAAGCTATCCAACCCTTTCCCTAATGTTGCACTCACTGGAGTGGGAATAGTAATTTTTACCCCTACGCTATCCAACGCTTTCCCTACTGTTGCACTCTTTGGAGTGGGAATAGTAATTTTTACCCCTACGCTATCCAACGCTTTCCCTACTGTTGCACTCTTTGGAGTGGGAATAGTAATTTTTACCGCTACGCTATCCAACGTTTTCCCTACTGTTGCACTCATTGTAGTGGGAATAGTAATTTTAACACTCTTGCTATGCTACGGTAATAATATTGTATATTTTTTAATAATAATATGTTAATATATATATATATATATATATATATATATATATATATATATATATGTTTTAACAAATCAAATTGTAGTATTTTTTTTATAACTTAAATTAATAATTTAATAATTTTAAGGTTATTTAAGTATTTGTAAGTATATTTTAGTTATTTATTTTTAATATTTATTTAATTCTACATTCATTTTAAAAAATTCGATATTTTTATAAAGTACATATTTTTAAACAATATTTTTGATTCAATATTTTTGTACTTACCTGTTTGTAGATAGGACTTCGATATTTTTGTAGTCGATATTTTGGAGTCGATATTTTAAATGCCTATATTGTTGTAGTCGATATTATGTCAGTGATCCGGTGATGATATTGTACCTGGGTTACATTCTGACGATTGGTATGTAGACACTGTAAACTCCATGTTCTCAAAGCTGGAATATTATACTATTCTTGAAAGTGAAGACCTGTATTTAAATTCTGCTAATTATGGTGAAATGTTATGCTATCATCATTACGGACATCACTATTTACATCAAACTAATGATCAAGGCACGATTTTTAATTCCAAACAATGGGATGGATGTTCAACTGCCCCACAAGTGAGCTCAAATACATATAGGAATACATTCACATATTTTTCTGGACATAATTCATTAGACCGGAAATCATTTTATTGTAGATTTGCCCCTATACCTGCAAAGAAATATATGCTGACAGAAACCAAGCAGATATATACAGATGTGTTTGTCAAAAAGTTAAACTTAAAAGGCTACGAGCATTGGAAGGATATCGCTGACATGAAATCAATTTGGGGTACCAAACATTGGCAAGTTCAGGAAGCAGACACTCTATTTATAGCCCGTTTAATTCCAACACATAAGATTTTTAGAAATGACACAGTTCAACAGAATACTTGTCTAGGATTTGCTAAAATTAAAGACATGAATTCTCCCAACATTCCTTCCTTTGCCCGATTTGATAATTGTCAGCATTTAACAAATTATAGTGAAGAACTATCAATAGTATGGTGCATTTAACTCCACACTTTCAGGTCCAAACGGATGGTTATTGTGGCCAGTGGACACATAAGGTAGTTATGCTTGTTTTTCGAATTCCACACCGGGGTTTAAGGCAAGCAGACGCAGCCCTTGTTATCCCCATTCTCAATACTCAGGTATAGTCATCACCTATTTGGTACGGAAATTTTTCCAACAATGGATGGAACATTCCACACTGTCTGCAGTAAAACAACATCTTTCCCTCCTGTAGAAGACATGGACCTATCTGATTTATTGTTGGGTCCTAAATCTCTGTGTCCTAAAAGATTATTGTATGCCACTCATAATGAAACTGTCACAGATGGAAGCTGCTGCATGTTTAAGGCAAATGGATCAAGATAATTTGCATAAAGTATTTGCAGTTGTTGATAATAGCATTAGTATGTTGTTTTATCACATTTACAGCTTAAATATATTTGTGTAGTCTGGTATTGATATTATGCAAAATGATATGTCTTTATTATACCTAGGGCACTCATGTCTGAGTATACCCTGCCACACCTATAGTGGCCAAAAACGATTCAGAAAAGGGGGTGGTGATGAACAGAGTGTCTGAATTAAGCAGACCACTCTTACCCAGTCCAAAGATCAGGGTTTGATCCATCACCGTTATTTATCTCACTGCACCATCCCAGCTCAGAACCTGGCTATATGCAAATCAGTCTGTCCCTGGCCCAGTGCATCATGGGAACAGGGCAGACTAAACTACCAAGCCAATTCTTCACCAGAAAGGAGACAAGCTACCGGGGACCGGTTTCTGGCATTTCAGCCGTCTTCGGCCCGGCTTGCTTGAATCCTGATGGTGCAGTGAGAAAGGGACTCATGTCTGAGTGTACCCTGCCACACCTATAGTGGCCAAAAACGATTCAGAAAAGGGGGTGGTGATGAACAGAGTGTCTGAATTAAGCAGACCACTCTTACCCAGTCCAAAGATCAGGGCTTGATCCATCACCGTTATTTATCTCACTGCACCATCCCAGCTCAGAACCTGGCTATATGCAAATCAGTCTGTCCCTGGCCCAGTGCATCATGGGAACAGGGCAGACTAAACTACCAAGCCAATTCTTCACCAGAAAGGAGACAAGCTACCGGGGACCGGTTTCTGGCATTTCAGCCGTCTTCGGCCCGGCTTGCTTGAATCCTGATGGTGCAGTGAGAAAGGGACTCATGTCTGAGTGTACCCTGCCACACCTATAGTGGCCAAAAACGATTCAGAAAAGGGGGTGGTGATGAACAGAGTGTCTGAATTAAGCAGACCACTCTTACCCAGTCCAAAGATCAGGGTTTGATCCATCACCGTTATTTATCTCACTGCACCATCCCAGCTCAGAACCTGGCTATATGCAAATCAGTCTGTCCCTGGCCCAGTGCATCATGGGAACAGGGCAGACTAAACTACCAAGCCAATTCTTCACCAGAAAGGAGACAAGCTACCGGGGACCGGTTTCTGGCATTTCAGCCGTCTTCGGCCCGGCTTGCTTGAATCCTGATGGTGCAGTGAGAAAGGGACTCATGTCTGAGTATACCCTGCCACACCTATAGTGGCCAAAAACGATTCAGAAAAGGGGGTGGTGATGAACAGAGTGTCTGAATTAAGCAGACCACTCTTACCCAGTCCAAAGATCAGGGTTTGATCCATCACCGTTATTTATCTCACTCAGATGTGAGTCCCTAGCTCATTGCACCATCAGGATTCAAGCAAGCCGGGCCGAAGACGGTTGAAATGCCAGAAACCGGTCCCCGGTAGCTTGTTTCCTTCCCAGTATAAGAATTGGCTTGGTAGTTTGGTCTGCCCTGTTCCCATGATGCACTGGGCCAGGGTCAGACTAATTTGCATATAGCCAAGTTCTGAGCTGGGATGGTGCAGTGAGCTGAAAAACGGTGATGGATCAAGCCCTGATCTTTGGACTGGGTAAGAGTGGTCTGCTTAATTCAGACACTCTGTTCATCACCACCCCCTTTTCTGAATCATTTTTGTCCACCATAAGTGTGGAAGGGTATACTCAGATGTGAGTCCCTAGCTCATTGCACCATCAGGATTCAAGCAAGCCGGGCCGAAGACGGCTGAAATGCCAGAAACCGGTCCCCGGTAGCTTGTTTCCTTCCCAGTATAAGAATTGGCTTGGTAGTTTGGTCTGCCCTGTTCCCATGATGCACTGGGCCAGGGTCAGACTAATTTGCATATAGCCAAGTTCTGAGCTGGGATGGTGCAGTGAGCTGAAAAACGGTGATGGATCAAGCCCTGATCTTTGGACTGGGTAAGAGTGGTCTGCTTAATTCAGACACTCTGTTCATCACCACCCCCTTTTCTGAATCATTTTTGTCCACCATAAGCGTGGATGGGTATACTCAGATGTGAGTCCCTAGTTCATTGCACCATCAGGATTCAAGCAAGCCGGGCCGAAGACGGCTGAAATGCCAGAAACCGGTCCCCGGTAGCTTGTTTCCTTCCCAGTATAAGAATTGTCTTGGTAGTTTGGTCTGCCCTGTTCCCATGATGCATGGGCCATGGTCAGACTAATTTGCATATAGCCAAGTTCTGAGCTGGGATGGTGCAGTGAGCTGAAAAACGGTGATGGATCAAGCCCTGATCTTTGGACTGGGTAAGAGTGGTCTGCTTAATTCAGACACTGTGTTCATCACCACCCCCTTTTCTGAATCATTTTTGTCCACCATAAGCGTGGAAGGGTATACTCAGATGTGAGTCCCTAGCTCATTGCACCATCAGGATTCAAGCAAGCCGGGCCGAAGACGGATGAAATGCCAGAAATCGGTCCCCGGTAGCTTGTTTCCTTCCCAGTATAAGAATTGGCTTGGTAGTTTGGTCTGCCCTGTTCCCATGATGCACTGGGCCAGGGTCAGACTAATTTGCATATACCCAAGTTCTGAGCTGGGATGGTGCAGTGAGCTGAAAAACGGTGATGGATCAAGCCCTGATCTTTGGACTGGGTAAGAGTGGTCTGCTTAATTCAGACACTCTGTTCATCACCACCCCCTTTTCTGAATCATTTTTGTCCACCATAAGCGTGGAAGGGTATACTCAGATGTGAGTCCCTAGCTCATTGCACCATCAGGATTCAAGCAAGCCGGGCCGAAGACGGCTGAAATGCCAGAAACCGGTCCCCGGTAGCTTGTTTCCTTCCCAGTATAAGAATTGGCTTGGTAGTTTGGTCTGCCCTGTTCCCATGATGCACTGGGCCAGGGTCAGACTAATTTGCATATAGCCAAGTTCTGAGCTGGGATGGTGCAGTGAGCTGAAAAACAGTGATGGATCAAGCCCTGATCTTTGGACTGGGTAAGAGTGGTCTGCTTAATTAAGACACTCTGTTCATCACCACCCCCTTTTCTGAATCTTTATTATACCTAGGGCAAAGTCAGTTTAGATCTATAATGTAGTTTAGTTGGACACTTCTGGTCCTCAAAAACAACTGCAAGCCATGGTGGTAACTGAATTCTACCCAACTATTCTTGCCTTTCAATCTGAAACGTAAACAGTGATTTATGGCAAAAAAAGATGCCACTTACACAATGTTACATATAGAGAAGCTAGGACAATTGCCTTTTACTGTAGCTGAAACACCCTCCGCTGTATGGATAATTTACGGTGTAATATCTTTATTAATTTTTCTATTTCAGTTCACATCTTGCATGAACATTTTCCGGTAGGTAGAAATGAAGCCCTGGGAGGGAGCTTTATTCACGAGTTGTGGTCACTTGATTACCAATGTGAATGGGCGGACATAGAGTTATTCACTCGAAAGGACTGTGACTCATCTGTCGGACACTCACTTGTTTGTAAACCAGTTACCATCCATGGATCATGGAATACTTCAGTAGCAAATTTGGTCTATTTTCTAAAAGGAATACCAGCCCCTTCAATTCTCCCCCTCATCACTATTCTTTTTAGTGAAAGTTATTTAATGTTAACTGACCAATACTGTTGTGGAATGAAGGCTGGAATTCCATATGTCCTCTCTGTTTCCCACATCGTTACCTTATGCAGTAACGTCCTTTTCCCTTCTACGCCTGTGTTTTTTGATAGTTTGGTATGGCCTTCCATTCCAACTTTGAAAGCAGATTTTAACAAGATAAGTTGACTCAAAGTCTCATTGTTTCAAAAAGATGTTGCATTAACATCTGCCCGAGAAACCGTCGAGCTGGAGATTGTAAGGACATCCAGTGAAATACAGTCACTTTTAAGCACAAATCTGCCACCGCATTTCGAATTATTAACGCTTCCAATACTGCTTGTATAGCACACTTTTTTAAAACAATCGAGACTGGCTTAGTTAGTACCTTCCAGAAAATCTTCAGAGTGATACCAGCCTTTATACATTTCCTCTTTTCAAGTGCTTTTTGGGGCATACCCCTGGTGTTATTCCTCATTTGCAACATTTTGGTTTTATTTTTGTTATTCCGCAATGAATGTTCCATTTCAAAGCCCATTGGGGATGGAACTACCACTAGTCCAGCTGTGCTGTGAGCACATGATACAATTCTTTGGAGTCCCTCTGCTCGAGGAACTGAACACTGACAGGTCATTGTCATTCCAATCTACCTGGTTTACCTGCCTACAAGCCATGCTTCATTGCCTATGGTGTTCCTTCGAGTAAGCAATTGATGTTTGCCTTACGCTGCAATTGCCTGCTCCTATGAACATGAACCTGTTGATGAGTCCGATAACAACCCATTTTTGGAGTTGTCCAATGAACCAGTGGCGGTTTTTGCCTTAGGGCGTCGGGGCTCCGCCCCCCTTACTTTCACCCCCAGGGTCACCATTAGATAAAAGGTATTTTTTACACTTTTTCATTTTTTTATTTTAAACAAAGTATACATACCTCTTGGTTTTATTGCTGTGGCCCTGATGAGACTTGTGTGACAGCAAGCATTGCTTACGCTGATCCGGGACCGGTGCATTCCCTAATGCTGAGTCTATAGTATTTGCCGAGCGGACGAGCTCACAGCCCTGAGGTCTGTGATGTCATCAGCTCGTCAAATACCATAGCCTCGAGGAGCAGTCTCCACCCCCTGATGACGTCTGGGTAAAGTTTGCCCCGGGCGCTTCAGGCTGAAGCCCTGTAGCACCAGGGGCTTCACGTCAGTCAAGGAATGGAGACGCTGTTCACCCCCACCTTTTCCCAACTCGTCACAGGGGGGTGGTCCCTCCCTGTGACGAGTTGGGAAGGTGGGATCGAGGCTGCAGGCAGGCAGAAAGCAAAGAAATCGAGCCTACGCAGTTTGTCATCAGTATTTCTGAAGACACACTGCGCAGACTCGAGGTGTCTGCTTCCCGCGCTCCTGTTAGTTGCAGGACGGTGTGAACGCCATTTGGAGCTCCAGTGCCTGTGGTTTACTGGCAATGGCAGTCGGGAGCAGCTGCAGCATTCAAAGTTTAGGCACTGCTTGTGTGCATCACCATTATCTAGAGGCAGGTTAGATGGTTCGCTGCAGCCCCAAATCGGTCAGTGGACCAGGCACCAAGTCAAGGTAGGTGCGTAGAAAAAGCTAAGTGGTTGACGCATTTCCAAATAAATTCATAATCAAATTATCACAGTCAGTAACAAAGCATAATGCTCTGACAGTGACTCCGTACTGTTGAATCGAAGTCCAAACTCTACCTCAGCAGTACCACCAGCAGCAGCGAGTTTAGTACTTATTTTTAAAATTTCAACACTGTTGGAGGAAGTGCTAACTCGTGCTTGGGGGAGAAGGGGAGGTGAGGGGTATCAGAGGGCAGATATCAGAGTTTATCACTGGGCCATAAAACAGCCACAGAGATTGCACATTCCAATCGGATGTCGACTTTTTCAAAATGTTTAATGTTCCTGTGGCTAAATAGTTGTGCTCCATAGATTGCTGCTGCTTGCACCTGCTTTCTTTTATAATAAAAAATATCTTTGCATTAATGAGTAAAAGCATGATCATCATCTTTTAAAAGAATGTACGTCTTGGTTCGTTTTGGAAAACTAATTAGGCAACAGCAGCTTTTTGGTGAAAGCATCGAATCCTATGAATGACTGTGTTAAGTTTCTAAAATCTGGGCACATCAATTTCCGTCTATTTGTCTTTGGGCACTGTCACTGTTAATCATGTTAGTGACAACAACAGACTGAAAGAAGTGCAGTGTGGCTTTTGTTTGGACTCAGGAGGGTTTTGGTGTAACTGGCAGCATGTTGCTGCTATGTACATAAACCAGAGGCATAACTTGCTGCGAGATTTCTTTCCAGGTCTGTGGAAGAAATTGAGCTCGTGCTGTGAGGTGTAAACCCTCTGCTTGGTGGTGGTGGGGGGAGCGGGGGTCAGGTAGGAAGATAGCATTAGTCAATGGTCATAAATCAGCAGCAGTGATTACATGTGGCAGTCTGCAGTCCTGGCCTCAGCATTTGTTGATTAGATTTCACTTCTAATGTGCTCCTGCACATACATTTTTTGTTGCACTTTTCTGAACTTCTTCAAGCTCAGTCATGGCCTGCATGATGTTGTAAAAAGATCTGTCAACCATGTACTGGAAACTGCTTTATTTTGTTTTAAAATCTTTGTCCATCAATAGATTGAACATCTTTGAGAGATGTCGACACTTTCTGTGATTTGAAAGCATTGCTTGAAACCGTATTCTGTATTTTCATTAAAAATTAAAGTCTGTTCATTTTGGAAAACTTACTAAACAGCAGCTTTTTGGGTGAAATCATCCAAACCAATGAAGGGCTGTGAAGAGTGTGCGATGTCCATATAATCTTGCCAACATCGGTTTTTGTGCACAAGTGCTGTGTGGCCTTTGTGTAGAGGGTTCTACTATCACTTAAAGCATGTTGCTGTGCACAGAAAGCAGAGCCCGGACTCTGCCTCAGCAGTGAATTACTTGGCTTGGTGCATGAAGTATTTCTTTTCAGCTTTGTGGGGGCAGGGCTGGATCCAGAAGAGGGGCAACTAGGGATGCTAGGATTGTTTGCAGTATCAACCCAAGAATGCAAAATACTTTGGAGAGGGTGACTCTTGGACCACATTTTGCTGTTTAGTTCAATAAGATATTCATCCCTCACAATGAATCACTGTCTCCTGGCCATTGGTCAGTCAGATCCTTGAAATAGGTGTGGTAACTGGCATCCAAGTTCGAGGTCTCTCCCACTGAGAAACCTATCACGAAACGTCTTGCCAGCTCCACACATTCCTTAAGAAGGAAGTCTGGCTTACCTACAAAGCCAGGAAATTTCCAAGGCACTTTGTTGTTCCTTTTATTTTAAAGTTTGCTGGAAAATGAATCATGTTATCTCATTGTTAAAAAAAGATTTGCAAGGGAAATGGTGAGCGACCTCCCAAAAATGATGTATCCCGGTAAAGTGAACCCCGATGCTACACCCCCCCACACACTTTCCAGCCTCACCATTTTCAAATTTCACCAGCCGCCCTGCAATGAACTTGCAGCAGCTTCGAGATGCATAGTATGACCTGCGCCCTCTCACCCAATTACTCAAGTCACCTTTCTTGGGGATCTTGATGAGATGTCTCCACCGGACATACAGCCAGCTGACAAGGACTTGACAGTTACCTTCAGCAGACCAACCATGAAAAAAATACGGCAAGTCAATAAAACATCTGAGAAGTGGGAAGGCAGCAAGAACTGACAACATCTCTGCAAAGGCACTGAAGGCAGACATTAAATATCAGTAGACATGCTCTATCCCATGTTTGGAAGAATCTTGGAAGAGCAAAAGGTGCCATCAGACTGAAAGGGGGGATATCTCATCAGGATCCCCAAGAAAGGTGACTTGAGTAATTGCGTAGGAGGGACCAGGTCATACCATGCATCTTGAAGCAGCTGCAAGTTAATTGGACAACTCCAAAAATGGGTTGTTATCGGACTCATCAACAGGTTCATGTTCATAGAGGAAAAGGTGCCATCAGACTGGAAGGAGGGATATCTCATCAAGATCCCCAAGAAAGGTGACTTTTGTAATTGCGTAAACTACACAGGGATAACTCTACTATCAACCCTAGGCAAAGTGTTAAACAGAGTCATCATGAACTGAATAAAGGAACAAGTCGAGGTTCATTTGCAAGACCAGCAAGCTGACTTCTGCAAAGATAGATCTTGCGCAGACCAGATTGCAACAGTGCACATCATCATTGAGCAGTGGATGGAAAGGAACTCCTCGCTCTATGTCAACTTCATCAACTATCAGAAGACATTTGACAGTGTGGACAGAGAGGTCCTTTGGAAATTCCTCCACCAATACGGTGTGCTAGATAAACTTGCAAGAATCATCAGGAACCCTTATGGAGAATGACCTGCAAGATAGCCCATGGAGGACAACTCACTGAAGCCTTCCAGGTGAGGACCGAAGTCAGGGTTGTTTCCTCTCACCTTTTCTCATCCTGTCGGTCACAGACCATATCATGAACACATCCACCGCAAGGAGAAGAAATGGGATCCAGTGGACACCTTGCACGCAGCTTGAGGACCTGGATTTTGCAGATGACCTGGTCCTACTCTCCCATACCCATCTGCAGATACAAGAGAAGATGACCAATAATGGGGCAGTCACGTCAGCAAAGGTTCACCTCAACATCCACAAGGGAAAAACCAAGCTCCTGAAGGCTAACACGCCAACACAACTGCAGTCACTCTTGCAGGTGATGCACTGGAAGAGGTTGCTGCCTTCAACCTACCTTTGCAGTATCATAGACAAGTAGGGCGGCACAGACGCCGACGTCAAGGAAAGAATCGACAAAGCAAGGGCTGCCTTCATTTTTGCTAAAGAAGATCTGAAACTCCAAGGACCTAAGGCTGCAAAACAAGATCAGGCTATTCAAAACCAAAGTAAAATCGGTCCTTCTGTATAGGACAGAAACTTAGAAGACAACGTTGGACACCACCAAAGTAGCCCAGACCTTCCTCAACACCTGTCCGAGGAGAATCCCCCAAATACGCTCGCTAAACACCATCAGCAACAACAACCTATGGCAGCAGACTTTCCAACTCCCAGCTCATGAAGAAATGAGAATCGCTGGCGCTGGATAGGTCACACCCCCCGCAAAGCCTGTATCAAACACCACCAGGAAAGCCCTGACCTGGAATTCACAAGGGAAAAGGAAAAGAGGAAAGCCAATAAATACCTGGTGCGCAAGCCTTGAGGCTGACTGCAAGGAGATGGGTTACACTTGGAGTCAGATTGAAAGAAAAGCCCAGGATAGAGATGGCTGGAGAGTCCTGGCTGATGGCCTGTACCCCAGGAGGGGTAGTAGGTATAAGTAAGTAAGTACATTTTGAAGCAACTATTTCTCTTTTAGACTCTTCTTATTGTGGGAAATCAGAACATCCGGTATTTGGAAAGAAGAAGAAAAGGATAGGTGGCAGTCACCCTGGGTGATTCCTCTGAGCCAGGTTCTTCTTACTGACGTATAAAAGGAGTCGGGCAGTGGGAATTTAGCAAATGTCAGTATGTCTTTGTAAACAAAAAACAATATTGTGATTCTACAACGAATCACAAAATTGCTAACACTGCTTCTGTATGTGTGTGGTACACAAAAGTATTAGGAAGTCAATTGGTCGATAAGGTGGAGTTTCACTGCCTAACATCCATTGTAGTGATTCCTTTCTATATAAGAATCCCTAAATTCTGTTTAATTATTGTGTATAGGAGTTGAAATTACAAAGGTGCTTTTCATTGTTATCATCGTTATTTTAAACAAATTGCAGCTTTCTGCATTCCATGTACGTTCAGTTATTTTTTATGTAAGTGTGCATTGTGTTTTGTTTTTAACTTACTTTTGTTGTTTAAATGCTCTGTTCATGGTAACATTATATAACATAAGGCATATTAATTGTGCTTGTGAAAGAAAGGAAACTAACTATTTAATGTTGATATTGAGTGTCTGTTTCACTGCACTTATTGTGATCGTAGCACTTTAAATTTAAGTTTAGTGTAGCTACTGTGAATTGATTCAAAACAAACCCAAAGATGTATCAAGACCATTTTGACTGATTAAATCCCAAATTGTTAACTGAATAAGTTATTGTATTCTGTCTGTCTGTCTGTTCGATGTCTTAAACTGATTGTGTTCGTTTTGGTCTTTCTCGGAGCTGCACAAACTCTCCAGCCAAAACCCACATCGCTCTATCTCTCTCAGTTTCTCAGGAGCGCACTGGCTCATCCCCACATCCATTCAGAAGACCCACAATCGTACTTTTAGCTCAGCTGATAGCGACATCAAGCTTAAAGAATGCTTCAACTTCTATATTCATAATCTTTTCCTCCAACCCACCTTCAGACCCCTTTGCATACAAATCCAAGAGAATACTATACATGCAGCTAGTTTTAAGCAGAAGCATGTGGATCTACCATTTTTTCAGGATCAACACCAACAATACTGAATGAAGTACCATTCACTGTCTGAGCAGGCGAAAAAGACACTACTAGAATAATTAACCTTTATACCATTGCTATTCCTCAAGAAGGCACAATGCGCCCTCCACCCGGTTTTCAGAACATATGCAACTGCTGGTTTTCAATTTTTCTCATTGGGTACATATATGAATGAACCCCAAAAATATTTCTTCTTCTTTTTATTTAATAGGGAAATTACTTTCCTTACCACAGTCTCATCCTGGGGCTAAAGAGATCAGTGAAAAATCGAAAACTGCCATTGATCCATTGTTTATTTTTCCATATCCAACAGGTGTTTTCTGCAGAAGACTTCACAAATTAGCATGTGATAGAACACATCTATTCGAGTGCATGCCTGGACTCCAGTGATCGGGAGAATGCACATACAAAAAACAGTCACTATGCACTAAGCTCAATGATATAGGGATCATTATTTGGTCTGATATCCAAATAAACTAATATGTTGCGCACAAAAGACCTCAAGTCTAGAGCAAATGTATGCAAATTATAAAAAAACATGCTCTCTGGGTAAGCTCAGTCGGCTTCGAAATTTGGTGAAAACATGTACGACATTTTTTGAGAATAGATGGACAAATGTTTAAATTTGAAAGCTCGTATTTGTTTTGACACCCGAACAGACCCTGCGAATCTTCTAAACTAATGAAGCAAACCTCACCCAGCTAATTGCAAAAGATACAGGAATACCACAAAAAACTATAACTCGCGCCACTTGCCATGTTGTTCTCTTCATAGCTTCATGTTTCTAAGCTATTGACAAATTGGTGTTTTGAGGATGTAGGCGGAACATGTTATGGTGAGTGTTGTGTGCGTTGGTAAGTGTAACTAACAAATTTCAGTGGAGATCCGGAGGATCCTTCCATACACCCCAAATTAAAAAAATATTTAAATCTGATTGGTCCGTGGAACCTTTTCTTCTGGCGATTGCAGGATTGCAAAACCAAATTTGGTCAGTAGAACCAAAATTGTCTGGCTAAACGCAACTTCAGAAAAAATTTAATAATAAAGCAGGGGGAGTATCTCTGATCCCCTGGTCCGGGAAGGGACAGGAGAGGCTTTGGGGGTTCCAAAGGGACATTCCCTGCGATGGGACTGTTTTTTTTGCAGAAAGAACATCTTTTTCTGCTATGTATATCGAGAGAGAGAGAGAGAGAGAGAGAGAGAGAGAGATATCAGAATCTCTCGCTCTCTCTAGATATAGAAATCAGAATATATATATATATTACCTACTGGTGGTCGCCAGTAGGTATATATAGTTAGGACCTAGTTACCATAGGAAATTCCGAACATTCTATTGGGAATAACTTTGGCACCGATTGAGGGATCTGCCTGTAATTTTCCTTAAGTTTGCCTCGCTGCCCTCCGCTCCTTCCCTGGAAGTTTCGGGGGATTCGTCAAGCCGGGGCCGAGAAAAAAGGGGGGTCCCAAAACGTGTTTTCCCCATGTTAATTTCCATAGGGACATTCTGACAAGGCTACAGCTCGAACGGCTGAACAGAATTACACCAGATTTGGCAAAATGGTAGGGACTGGTATGCAGCAGTGCCTTTTGTATGTTTGGGGTAAATCCCTCCAGTAGTTCTTGAGAAACCTGAATTTGAAATTTTTTAAATGGCATTTTCTATGGGACCTTTAGACACGGCTACAGCCCGAACGGCTGAACGGAATTACACCAAACTTGGCAAAATGGTAGGGACAGGTATGCAGTAGTGCCTTTTCTATATTTGGTAAAAAATAGCTCCAGTAGTTGTTGAGAAAATTGAATTTGAGCAAATTATATATCTATATGCGCTCAACATTCTATTGGGAATAACTTTGGCGCCGATTGAGTAATCTATGTGTAATTTTCCAGAATTTTGGCCAGCTCCGCTCCGCTCCTTCCCTGAAAGTTTCGGGGGGATTCGTCAAGCGGGGGCCGAAAGGGGGGTCCCAAAACGTGTTTTCCCCGTGTTAATTTCCATAGGGACTTTTAGACACGGCTACAGCCCGAACGGCTGAATGGAATTACACCAAACTTGGCAAAATGGTAGGGCCTGGTATGCAGATGTGTCTTTGCTATGTTTGGTGAAAATCCCTCCAGTAGTTCTTGAGAAAATTGAATTTAAAATGTTTCAAATGGCATTGTCTATGGGACCTTTAGACACGGCTACAGCCCGAACGGCTGAACGGAATTACACCAAACTTGGCAAAATGGTAGGACAGGTATGCAGTAGTGCCTTTTCTATATTTGGTGAAAATCCCTCCAGTAGTTGTTGAGAAAATTGAATTTGAGCAAATTATATATCTATATGCGCTCCCCGTACGTGCACCGTACGTGTGCGCGTACCCTTACGTGCGCGAGCGAGTTTCCGATTGGCTGGCTGTCAACTGTCAACAGTCCAAACTGTCCAAACCAGGAAGTGTTGGCCACCATCTTGTTTTTCAGGAGAACTGAGGCACAAAAGAGCCCAAAACAAGAGTGGAAAACACGAAAAGGGGGCAGGGTAGAGACCCCCCAACCCTCTAGCCCTTCTCAGGGGGTCCCAAAAGAACCCCCAAGGGCAAATTCTTTTTTTTTTTTAAATTGCGGGGTACGTGTACCGTGCGCGTACCACGCGATTTAAAATAATAATAATTTGCACTTGGTGGTCCTTCTGGGACCCCCTGAGAAGGGCTAGGGGTCAAGGGGTCTCAACCCTGCCCCCTTTTCGCGTTTTCCACTCTTGTTTTGTGCTCTTTTGTGCCTCACTTCTCCTTAGAAACAAGATGGCTGCTCAGGTGGTCCCAGAAGGATAATCTATACTACTATAATAAAGAAAGAACTTTCAGCCTTGGAGGCGGGTAAACTCGGGAACCACAGCGCCAATCCACACACCCGATACACCGTTGGAATCGTCAGGGTGTGTAGATGGTTATAGGCTATATAAATAAAAAATAAAAAACGTTATTTAAAAGATTTACAGTAAAAAAAAAAGTAGTCCCTCTGAAGTAGCGCCGGCCGCGACGTGCGTGCTCACGTCAGGAGCGCGGGGAGGAGCGGCGTCCAGGAGCACGACAAGGAGCGGCGGACATGGCGCGGGGGAGGATCGGTGACGTGAGGAGCAGCGGACAGGCTGGAGGAGCGACGGCTGAGGTAAGGGAGCGGAGGACATGGCGCGGGGGAGGAGCGGTGACTTGAGGAGCAGCTGACAGACCAGCGGTGGTGCGAGCATGCGGACAGGCGGGAGGAGCGGCGGCTGAGGTAAGGGGACCCATGTCGGGGCAGGCGGGGGTCGGGGTAGGCAGGGGACGGGCCGGGCAGGGGCCCGGGCTGCTGGACAATGTCGGGGCGGGAGGGGGTCGGGGAAGCCTGTTGCTCCCGGACAAGGTCGGGACGGGCTGCTAGTAACATATATAAACGTTATCCGCTAATAGAATTAGCATTTACAAAACCTTTGAAATTTATTGAAAAAAAATATAGGTTTCACGCCTGATATAGTTAGGAATTAGCATTTAAAAAACCTTGCAAATTCACTGAAAACACCATAGGTTTCAAGCCTTATATAGTTAGGAATTAGCATTTAAAAAACCTTGCAAATTCACTTAAAAAACCATAGGTTTCAAAGGAAAGCTCAGACCAACGCAAAAACATCGTGATCAAGGGAGCTTGACTCCCGAAACGCGTTGATGGTACATGCTTAAATAAATAAGCTTTTGACAAAAACCTGCTCGTGAGTGCTTGGATGCTTTCAGTTTAAAGACTGTGGAATCTGGAACCTTATCCTGAATATATATATATATATATATATATATATATATATATATATATATATATATATATATATATATATATATATATATATATATATATATATATATATATATATATATATATATATGAGAGAGAGAGAAAGAGAGGGGGAGCACACGCAAGAGCTTAACCAGACTGAAGACTGTAGACTCCTATCTACAATAACTGGACACAGACTCGGATATCTTCAATGCCCTTTATTCTTCACAACTGTTCCCTGCACGTCCCTACACTAATATGTCCCTTTCCGTTCTGGCCACCTCCCTTTCCTGTCCTGCCCATGTCTCCGGCCCCTAACCACTAGCATGCTCACTTACATCATTACAAAGCCTTGGATATAAATCTGGCACAACAATGCACTGAAAATCGTTTTGAACGCGCAAAATATGCTAAATGCATGCAGTGTTGATAGGTGAACTGTATTTGTGGAAAGTCTAACACTTTTGCCTGTTTTCATTGTAAAAAGGCCCACTGGTGGATTTTGGCCCATGTCAGGGTTCAGAACTTTCTTGAAATGCTTTGATTTAGTTGTGGTTACACTGTAATAGGAGAAAAAGCCCTCATGACTTTCCTGCATTACACTTCTGTAACAATGCTCAGGAAGCAAAAGGAGAAAGCTATACTTCGTTATCCGGAAATAGGATCCTGCTTCCTAGAAATTATATGAGAGGCCATCATAAAGTTTAAGCATGGATTATATCCTTATTTGTTGAATATAAAAGTACCTTAAATCCAAAGGGATGAATATACGATTAAATGCACACTTTCAAAAACAGATTATTTGTCTTATACATGTAAAGTGAGAATGATCAAAATTACTAAACATGCTGCATAATTAGGATTATGAAACATGTTTAACTTAAATTGTGTGATACTGGCCTGACGTTTGGCATAACAATAATGAGATTTTAAAAATCTATATACACACATTGGCAAAACCAATCAGTCTGGCCTTGGCAAGCCTGCATTTTGTATGCATTTTTTGCAAACATAATATAGGCATTAAAAGGAAAAAAAAAGAAAAATGCCACTTTCAAAATGTGGTGTGCACATGTTTTAAAAAATAAGTAAAGAAAGATGATATTGAGCAACCAGAGCCAGCACTGAAGTAGATCACTCTTAAGGCAGATGTCACACGTGCACAAGGAAAATGCAGTCGCTCAGTCTGGAAGGAGTCATTTACCCGTCCTGTACAGGGTGGTAGGCAGAAACTAAGTTTGAATGACACTCGAACAGACCAATCAATGATGAGGCTGGAAGAGAGCCTTATTATGTATATATGCTTGTATATATTTTCTTATGATTTTTTTTAGAAAGTATGAGGCACACAATAAAGCCAAAACTGTCTTTAGGGCAGGCAGACCTAATGACAACAGGCTTGTTGTTTTGAATCTTTTACATTTTCAAGCCAGGGCTGCTAGGACGCCTCAAAGACAGGTAGGTTATTTGGAAATTGACGGTTGTTCATGGAAGCAGCTGCGGGACTAGAGGGTGCCCGATGGCAGCTCAAAAAAATGAGGGCCTGAAATCAGTCAGGTTGGACAGTGATGGATAAATAACATTTGCCATGGCCCACAAAGATGCTGTTGTTTCAGGATTCAGAGATCATTTCATGTGCATTGTCAGCAAACAGAACAGCATGTGGAACAAATTACTTACCTTGCATGCTTCTCAACACATGCTCACTCAGCAAGCACTCCACCAAGATTTGGGATCTCATCGCCTCCAATGGACCGGACCTCCTGTTCCTCACCGAAACCTGGCTCAACCCCCACATCGGCGCCGGAAATGACCGCAACCATCCCTACTGGATAAGAAATCCTGCACCAGGTCGGGCCCCATAAACAAGGAGGAGGACTCGCCTTCATCCAGAGAGACACCATCAAGTGTACCTCTTACACAAGTCACTTTTATGGAACACATGCACTTCAAGCTTCAGATGGACAGTAAACTACTAACAAAGGCACCCTTGTCTACCGGCCCCCAAGACCTAGTACCCACTTCAGCAACCTCCTCACCCACCTCACCATGCCTCTCGCCATGGGCACCAAAGACTTCAAACTCCTAGGCGATCTCAACTTTCATTTCGATGACCCCCACGGACAACAACTCTGCTGGCTTGCTCGAAAGTCTACAGAATTTAGCCTCACATAGCTTGTACAAGGCCCTGCCCACAGCACCGGGCACACTCTAAACCCCATCTTCTACTCCAGCAACAAGGTTAAAGTCAGCCACATCACTCCAGTCACATGGACGGGCCACTCTATCATCCACTTCCACACAGCAGGGAAACCCACCCCCTCATGGACTCTAGAAAAAATGTTACAGAAACAGATTGGCTCAGTAATCTCCAAGTTAACTACCCAACCCCAACAACGACCTCATCAGAGACTCAAACAACTTCAACAACTGGATCACCACCTGCGCCAATACCCTGGCAACCCTGAAAAAGCCCAAAAGATCCAACTAACAAGCTAGCTGGTAGAACACTGACCTCAGAGAATCAAAGAGAGTTTGTAAACAACTTGAAAGGAAATAGAGTACCATCCAAGGAACCACAGCAAGAAATGCCTAGAAGGCCACACTTAGACACTATCACCATCAAGTAAAAGAGACCAAGAAAAAGGTCCTGACCCTGAGAATCTTATCTTGCACCAAGAATAGCCAGTAGCTTTCACCATTGTCTACAAATAACCCAACCCAACAGCGAGAACCAAACCATCACTCCTACACAAGCACTCTGAAACAACCTCTTCGACTTCTTCCATGAATAAATCACCAAGATCTGGATGGTGAAGCTGGATTTAAAAGACGTGTATTTGGCAATTCCAATTTACCCTTCCCATCAAAGGTTTTGTCAGTTTCTATTGAGATCTCAGGTCTGAGATTTCAAGGTACTTCCCTTTGGCATGTCGATCCTTAAATAATACAAGTAGGCATTGTCTACTTGGAGCAGTAAGTGTGTGGAACGACACATGAATCCAATAGAGTCTGACATTGTACAAATTTAAAATGTACTAGCAGAATTGGCAGAGGTAGGTAAAGCATACTCCGCAATCAATTCCTTCAGTTTGGCAATCTTAGCCGGACACCTTCCACTTGCAGGTAAATCAGTCGGTTCACATAACCTAATCTGTAAACTGATGAAGGTCCTCAGGCAGGGTAATACCCCAAATCCTAAATACACCCCGACCTGGGATGTGAACAAGTGCTCAGTGTATTTATAAGCAGGCCAGACAATTCAGACCTCTCTAGAAAGCATCTCTTTGCCAATTTGACCACGCTGCTATGTCTTATGTCATGCAAAAGGATATTGGGTGTCCATGCCTTGGATCTAACAAGTAGGTCATTTACTTCGGAAGGAGTTATCTTTTCAATCTCCAATCGCACAAAAAGTACTAACACAGTCGGAGTTGTGTTCTGCATTCCCAGACTTGCCCAAATTATGAGCAGTCAGTTGTTAGCAAGTGTATTAGAACGTGTCTCATGAGTTGCAACCCAGAAAAGTGAAGCAGTTGTTAATTGCCATTACAAAATCGCATGAGGTGGTCTCCTCACCCACCATGGCTGGATGGGTAAGATGGGTGATGCAAAATGCTGGCACAGAGATTTCAATATTTGGCTCTTATTCGACAGGTGTGCCATATCCTCAAAAGCCTACTTCTTAGGAGTCAGATTAGAAGAAATCTTGAAAAACAGCAGATTATTCTTAGGAGTCCATGTTTAAGAGGGTCTATTTCAAGATAGTTGGCTTCTGTGGTAGTAAGCAAGCCGTGAACAAGAATAGTTGAGCCTCTGGGTCCTGACATAGAATCGCAAAATCCCCAGCTAACGTGAAGGGAAATTTCAATTCTATTAAGGACACGGAGGTGAAGATTATCTCACCCCTTTCTTAGCAGAACCCACCCACTGGGAAACATTTTATAACGATCTGCATCAACATAAGTCATTTTTGTTATGTGTCAGGTTATAAGATTGTGGTACGCTTTGGTACAAACATTTATGTTTACCAGGAGTATTGTCATGAGTACTGTCACCAAGTGGCTTGCAAAAGGTAGGTTAATTAGTGTTATGTTATTTAGCTAACGTAGAGAAGCAATGATGTTTGAAATTACTCTGGAAAAAAGATTCTGCAGCTATCTATAGTGGTAGACATACGCATATACACACGCATATTCGCGTGCATGCTGCCTGTTAATCAGCATGCATGTTATGTACATATTTGTGTGCAGTTCCAGGTTCTGGGTTCCGTCTCCATGGTTGCCAACTCCAACTATGCCAGTTCGAGTTGGGAACTGACGGAGAGAGGATCGCCATGACATGGGCTCCTTTTACTTCAATAAAGCAACTTCAGTTTAAAGAAACCTTTGTATGCCTCTCCGCCTCATTCATTCAAGGTGACCCACCTCTTCACTAACTTTCACACAAAGAAAGAGGACTAGCAGATGATCATACTCGTTTATATACTGGTGTGTTCATTACTATTGGTTGAATAGATCATGTGTTGTCTATACACGGTTGAAATAGGACTAAGCAGCTTATTCCTTATGGCTGTGAGTAAAGAAAATGTAAGAAACAACAAAGAAGGGCTTTGACTCATTCACAGTAACGCAGAGTCCAATACTAGAATAAACAAAAAAGAGCAAATACTGTGGGTGATTTACCAGACAGTCACCAACTAAATTGGAAACCAGACTAACAATGACTCAATTGCTAGTCGGAATTAGAAATTTATCAATTGTATTTATTTTTATATTCAGAAAATCCTTATTTTTATACACAAGCCAAAAAGTTGGAAAAGGGCTTTTTACATTTTTTACGTATATATGCAAGAGGAACAGCTAAAAGTGAGTGATATAAATTACAGTGTAGGACAAACAGTCAGTGAATTGGGCATACAGCTTTCACACATCAGTCATTTCACATTCACACTCATATTCATTCCATACCATAACAAACAATGTGCATGTGAGAAAAAAGTGGAACAGGGGAGAAGGGGTCAAAAGAACACAATCAAGGACAGATCAAAAACACTTTAAATGTTGAAACAATACTTAATATCACAAAAATTATAAGATAAACATAATAAATATTCCTTATTGACCAAAACCTAACAACAAAAAAATGTACACAAGGTCGACGCGTTTCGAATCGGACCCTTTGTCCGATTCTCATCAGGACCAGAGAATCTGAAAAAAGGAAAAAATTCCTTTAGTATATTCATATTTATATATATAGAGTGGAAACAGCGACCATTTAGAATCCAACATAGCCTCCTACCTGTGTGTGTTCAATGTTAAGTCACGGTGGTAACTGTGAACAGAGAGTTAGTCTAAGATTAGTATTCGAGAAAAGCCTACAGTCATCAGAATTACGGAGAACACGGGGAGGATTCAGGCAGGGGGATTACCTGTATCAAGTTGTTTAAACATCAATTGTTTAAAGCGAACTGCATGGATTCGGGGTTATCATGGAGTCATCGTGAACGGGCGTTTTTTTTAGCCAACACGGGCTGTAAAACATGAAAGAACCAGCCCAGTTAACGGATTAAATTAAAGGCTAATGACAAGACTACGAGTCAATTGAGGGCTCAACAGGACATTACATACCTCTCAGAGCGTAGCGTGTCGCTCGAGGTGCAGCTGTGTATTTGTTTGTCTGTAGTTGAAAAAGCCGCTGGCTGGAAGACAGAACCAGGAAGTGCGCGTTAGTGCTTGGGTACTGGGAAAACGAAAGCCGAAATCAAACGAGGCAGCGTGTCTGCTTTTTACCTTTAGCGAAAACCTTTTCCCGCATAGATCGGTGGCGTCTCTCCGTGCTCGCCGGTCTGCATGTACTAGAGACGGGTGAGGCAGTAGTTAAAGAGATCGCGATAACGGGCTTAAAGATCCGATCACATGATCTACAAGGGGGTTATGGGAGTTGTAGTCTCCCCCATCATCCACGGTGTTTAGAAAGCTCTAGAGATTTCTGAAAGTTCGTTTAATCCAGTTTGGACAGTGTTGAATTTTAAAATAAGAGTGGCTTCCCGTTGGCACAGTTTTTCTTCAATGTCGCCACCTCTGATATCCAGATCCAGTTTTGACAGAACGGTCCATTTTATATCTTGTTCCGTATGTCCAGCCGTAGTCCAGTGGTTAACGAGTGGTGCATTCGCCACTAATTTTTTCACTCTTGATTTATGCTGGCAGATGCGCTGCCTAATTTCCTGAGATGTCTTACCGATGTACAGTTTTTGACAGGGGCATAGAATCCCATAGACAACGTTTCTAGATTTACAGTTAGTAAATGTATTGTGTCTCCAAAATGTGCCATTGTAGGAAAATACATCACCCTCAATAGTTTTGTCACAGCACACACAAGTGCCACATTTATGATGCCCCCGTATGGGCTGTAGGCCAAGTAAATTTCTTAGTGTAGGTGGTTCCTTAACGGGGACTGCTGCACGGACAAGGAAGTTGGCAATGCTTTTTTCTTTTTTAAAAGCAAACAGCGGTGGTTGAAGTAAGCTGTCTTCAAGATGTCTCACTAAATGCCAGTTCTGATTGATGGTTTTCTTCAGTTGATTTGCATGTGGACAGAATGTCGTTACGCATACAGTTCTTTCAAGATTACGCTTTTTCTTTTTCTCCAGCAAAGTCTCACGTGGGGTCCACCACGCTCTACGCATTGCATTTTTGAGCAGTTTTTTAGGGTACCCACGTGCCTGCAGGCGATCCGATAGTTTTTCGGCATGATCAAAATATTCATCTTTAACAGAACAATTGCGTCGGATCCTTAAGAATTGGCCAAAAGGGAGATTTTGGCGAAGGTTTCTCGGGTGATTACTGGTGTAATGTAGTGCCCGGTTCCGATCAGTTGTTTTCCTAAATAGTGTTGTTGCCAATGCACCTTCTAATGCGTAGACTTTGACATCAAGGAAGGTGATTTGGTGGTTATTATGATTGATGGTGAATTTGATGTCCTGAGTACGTCCATTAAGCCATTCCAAAAAGTGTTTGAGGTGTTCTTCTGTCCCTTTCCAAATAAAAAATGTGTCGTCAATATAGCGCATATAGTGACTTATACATTCCTTAAAAGGATTATTGTCCATGATGAATTTAGCCTCGAACAGGCCCATAAAAAGAACAGCCAATTCCGGAGCAAAGGGGCAGCCCATGGCCACCCCTTTGATTTGATAGAAAAAATCAGAATCAAACATGAAGAAATTCTTTTGGAGTGCTAGTTTGGCCAGAGAGATGATAAAATCTGTGGGCACTCTCACCGGTCGTTCCCTGTTGTTTAAGAAGTAACTCAAAGCCTCAAGTGCTTCTTCTTGGGGAATCTGCGTATATAACGCGACGACGTCCATTGTCACAAGCAGCTGAGTGGTTGGATCAAACGAGATGTTAGTAAGTCTGTTCAGGAATGCCGTAGTATCTTGTAGGTGAGCTGGGATTAAAGCAGTGAATGGTTTTAAGAAAAAGTCGATATACTTAGACACTGGTTCCCATAGTGAGTTGCAGCCAGAAATGATAGGTCTACCGGGTGGAGTAGTTTCATTCTTATGAACTTTAGGGAGTGCATAAAAAAGTGGTATCCGTGGTTTTTTGTTCTGGAGAAAAGAGGCTTCCTTTGGTCCAAGAAATCCTTGTTCAAGACCTAGTTGAATGACACTAGACAGTTGTCCTTGTAGTTCTGCAGTTGGATCACTTTTGATTTTTCTGTAGCATTCCAAGTTGTTTAGTTGGCTCATAACTTCTTCTTTATATTTGTCCGTTTTCCACACCACTATTGCTCCTCCTTTATCCGCTTGCTTTATGGTTAAAGCCGGGTCATTTTTTAAGGATAGCATGGCATCTTTTTGGTCTTTGGGTAAATTGAATTTGACATATTGTTTTTTAGATTCCATTTCAGTGATGGCGGATAATAAAGTTTTTTCAAAGGTCAAAACCTCCTTTGGTACTTTGTTTCCTGGTGGACAAAAGTTTGATTTACGGCGTAAACCCGTAACTTCTTCATTAGGTTGTATCTCTTGATCTTTAAAGAAGGTTATAAGTCTAATTTTCCTGCAGAACTCGAGAGCTTCTAGTTTCATTTTTACAAAGTCCGTTCTTCTTGACGGGACAAAAGACAGTCCCTTCTCCAACAAAAGGGTCTCAGTTCTAGTCAACTCCCTACCGGATAGATTAAATATCACCGAGCTGTTTAGCTCTTGTAGAATTGGCGTCTCGTGGTCATTTCCCATGGTTGGGAGTTGTATCGGGGTCTGCCCCTGTTCCTCCGTGGGCCTCTTCCTAAAAAAGGTTGCTGATTGTTTCTTTGTTGGTATGAGGTGGGTTGACCACCGCTTTTGTTTGCGCTGCTGTTATCTTGTTCACTAGTACCGGCTTCAGAGCCAGACGAAGAGGAAGTGTCTGAGAAAGTGAGAAATCTGTTTTTTGAACGTCCTTGATTGTTTTGAAGATATCTCCTCGAATTAGTTGTTGTGTAGAAATCCTTGTTCAAGTACGGATAGTTGTTTTCCAGTGAGTAGTTGTTTTTGTCTGTCTCAAATTTATTTGATTTTTGGGCCACTGTGTAATCTTTAAATTCCAAGATTTCTTTTTCTACCTTCTCCAGTAGATTTTTTGAATCGGCAATTTCCTGATTAGTAGAAATTTGAGATATCAACAGATCTATTTCCTCTAGTTGTTTTTTGGAAATCCTCAGCGCAGTTTCTATGGTTAGGACCATAAGGTCCCGACTACACTTAGTCTCAATGCAGCTAAAACTTTTTTTATATTCGGGGTTCTCAGTGAAAACCATAGGGATGTTACGAATTTGGAGACCCCCAGGGATGGTGCCAGCCTTTAGATGTTGAATCAGGAAGTGTCCGTGAAGATCGGTTCTGATTTGTTTTTTCTTTAGTCTAATCAGTTTTTCGGATTCATTTTTGGTCTGAGCAGTAACACTCAGGGTTACGGAGGCAAATGTAGGTGGGTCGCTGAGTAAGTTTTTAATATGATCTTCGCTATACGCAAAGGTGTCACCGTCATTCATAGTCCTACCGTCCTAATGTATGGTTAGTCAGATATTAGACAAACAATAAATAACATATATACATATACACACAGTGAACAGTGAATCCTAACCTAGTGTATTAGTAACAAAAACCGCTATGGGAGAATAGCGAAGCCTCGCGAATATGGTATCCGCTCAACAGTATGAAACAACAAAGAAGGGCTTTGACTCATTCACAGTAACGCAGAGTCCAATACTAGAATAAACAAAAAAGAGCAAATACTGTGGGTGATTTACCAGACAGTCACCAACTAAATTGGAAACCAGACTAACAATGACTCAATTGCTAGTCGGAATTAGAAATTTATCAATTGTATTTATTTTTATATTCAGAAAATCCTTATTTTTATACACAAGCCAAAAAGTTGGAAAAGGGCTTTTTACATTTTTTACGTATATATGCAAGAGGAACAGCTAAAAGTGAGTGATATAAATTACAGTGTAGGACAAACAGTCAGTGAATTGGGCATACAGCTTTCACACATCAGTCATTTCACATTCACACTCATATTCATTCCATACCATAACAAACAATGTGCATGTGAGAAAAAAGTGGAACAGGGGAGAAGGGGTCAAAAGAACACAATCAAGGACAGATCAAAAACACTTTAAATGTTGAAACAATACTTAATATCACAAAAATTATAAGATAAACATAATAAATATTCCTTATTGACCAAAACCTAACAACAAAAAAATGTACACAAGGTCGACGCGTTTCGAATCGGACCCTTTGTCCGATTCTCATCAGGACCAGAGAATCTGAAAAAAGGAAAAAATTCCTTTAGTATATTCATATTTATATATATAGAGTGGAAACAGCGACCATTTAGAATCCAACATAGCCTCCTACCTGTGTGTGTTCAATGTTAAGTCACGGTGGTAACTGTGAACAGAGAGTTAGTCTAAGATTAGTATTCGAGAAAAGCCTACAGTCATCAGAATTACGGAGAACACGGGGAGGATTCAGGCAGGGGGATTACCTGTATCAAGTTGTTTAAACATCAATTGTTTAAAGCGAACTGCATGGATTCGGGGTTATCATGGAGTCATCGTGAACGGGCGTTTTTTTTAACCAACACGGGCTGTAAAACATGAAAGAACCAGCCCAGTTAACGGATTAAATTAAAGGCTAATAACAAGACTACGAGTCAATTGAGGGCTCAACAGGACATTACATACCTCTCAGAGCGTAGCGTGTCGCTCGAGGTGCAGCTGTGTATTTGTTTGTCTGTAGTTGAAAAAGCCGCTGGCTGGAAGACAGAACCAGGAAGTGCGCGTTAGTGCTTGGGTACTGGGAAAACGAAAGCCGAAATCAAACGAGGCAGCGTGTCTGCTTTTTACCTTTAGCGAAAACCTTTTCCCGCATAGATCGGTGGCGTCTCTCCGTGCTCGCCGGTCTGCATGTACTAGAGACGGGTGAGGCAGTAGTTAAAGAGATCGCGATAACGGGCTTAAAGATCCGATCACATGATCTACAAGGGGGTTATGGGAGTTGTAGTCTCCCCCATCATCCACGGTGTTTAGAAAGCTCTAGAGATTTCTGAAAGTTCGTTTAATCCAGTTTGGACAGTGTTGAATTTTAAAATAAGAGTGGCTTCCCGTTGGCACAGTTTTTCTTCAATGTCGCCACCTCTGATATCCAGATCCAGTTTTGACAGAACGGTCCATTTTATATCTTGTTCCGTATGTCCAGCCGTAGTCCAGTGGTTAACGAGTGGTGCATTCGCCACTAATTTTTTCACTCTTGATTTATGCTGGCAGATGCGCTGCCTAATTTCCTGAGATGTCTTACCGATGTACAGTTTTTGACAGGGGCATAGAATCCCATAGACAACGTTTCTAGATTTACAGTTAGTAAATGTATTGTGTCTCCAAAATGTGCCATTGTAGGAAAATACATCACCCTCAATAGTTTTGTCACAGCACACACAAGTGCCACATTTATGATGCCCCCGTATGGGCTGTAGGCCAAGTAAATTTCTTAGTGTAGGTGGTTCCTTAACGGGGACTGCTGCACGGACAAGGAAGTTGGCAATGCTTTTTTCTTTTTTAAAAGCAAACAGCGGTGGTTGAAGTAAGCTGTCTTCAAGATGTCTCACTAAATGCCAGTTCTGATTGATGGTTTTCTTCAGTTGATTTGCATGTGGACAGAATGTCGTTACGCATACAGTTCTTTCAAGATTACGCTTTTTCTTTTTCTCCAGCAAAGTCTCACGTGGGGTCCACCACGCTCTACGCATTGCATTTTTGAGCAGTTTTTTAGGGTACCCACGTGCCTGCAGGCGATCCGATAGTTTTTCGGCATGATCAAAATATTCATCTTTAACAGAACAATTGCGTCGGATCCTTAAGAATTGGCCAAAAGGGAGATTTTGGCGAAGGTTTCTCGGGTGATTACTGGTGTAATGTAGTGCCCGGTTCCGATCAGTTGTTTTCCTAAATAGTGTTGTTGCCAATGCACCTTCTAATGCGTAGACTTTGACATCAAGGAAGGTGATTTGGTGGTTATTATGATTGATGGTGAATTTGATGTCCTGAGTACGTCCATTAAGCCATTCCAAAAAGTGTTTGAGGTGTTCTTCTGTCCCTTTCCAAATAAAAAATGCGTCGTCAATATAGCGCATATAGTGACTTATACATTCCTTAAAAGGATTATTGTCCATGATGAATTTAGCCTCGAACAGGCCCATAAAAAGAACAGCCAATTCCGGAGCAAAGGGGCAGCCCATGGCCACCCCTTTGATTTGATAGAAAAAATCAGAATCAAACATGAAGAAATTCTTTTGGAGTGCTAGTTTGGCCAGAGAGATGATAAAATCTGTGGGCACTCTCACCGGTCGTTCCCTGTTGTTTAAGAAGTAACTCAAAGCCTCAAGTGCTTCTTCTTGGGGAATCTGCGTATATAACGCGACGACGTCCATTGTCACAAGCAGCTGAGTGGTTGGATCAAACGAGATGTTAGTAAGTCTGTTCAGGAATGCCGTAGTATCTTGTAGGTGAGCTGGGATTAAAGCAGTGAATGGTTTTAAGAAAAAGTCGATATACTTAGACACTGGTTCCCATAGTGAGTTGCAGCCAGAAATGATAGGTCTACCGGGTGGAGTAGTTTCATTCTTATGAACTTTAGGGAGTGCATAAAAAAGTGGTATCCGTGGTTTTTTGTTCTGGAGAAAAGAGGCTTCCTTTGGTCCAAGAAATCCTTGTTCAAGACCTAGTTGAATGACACTAGACAGTTGTCCTTGTAGTTCTGCAGTTGGATCACTTTTGATTTTTCTGTAGCATTCCAAGTTGTTTAGTTGGCTCATAACTTCTTCTTTATATTTGTCCGTTTTCCACACCACTATTGCTCCTCCTTTATCCGCTTGCTTTATGGTTAAAGCCGGGTCATTTTTTAAGGATAGCATGGCATCTTTTTGGTCTTTGGGTAAATTGAATTTGACATATTGTTTTTTAGATTCCATTTCAGTGATGGCGGATAATAAAGTTTTTTCAAAGGTCAAAACCTCCTTTGGTACTTTGTTTCCTGGTGGACAAAAGTTTGATTTACGGCGTAAACCCGTAACTTCTTCATTAGGTTGTATCTCTTGATCTTTAAAGAAGGTTATAAGTCTAATTTTCCTGCAGAACTCGAGAGCTTCTAGTTTCATTTTTACAAAGTCCGTTCTTCTTGACGGGACAAAAGACAGTCCCTTCTCCAACAAAAGGGTCTCAGTTCTAGTCAACTCCCTACCGGATAGATTAAATATCACCGAGCTGTTTAGCTCTTGTAGAATTGGCGTCTCGTGGTCATTTCCCATGGTTGGGAGTTGTATCGGGGTCTGCCCCTGTTCCTCCGTGGGCCTCTTCCTAAAAAAGGTTGCTGATTGTTTCTTTGTTGGTATGAGGTGGGTTGACCACCGCTTTTGTTTGCGCTGCTGTTATCTTGTTCACTAGTACCGGCTTCAGAGCCAGACGAAGAGGAAGTGTCTGAGAAAGTGAGAAATCTGTTTTTTGAACGTCCTTGATTGTTTTGAAGATATCTCCTCGAATTAGTTGTTGTGTAGAAATCCTTGTTCAAGTACGGATAGTTGTTTTCCAGTGAGTAGTTGTTTTTGTCTGTCTCAAATTTATTTGATTTTTGGGCCACTGTGTAATCTTTAAATTCCAAGATTTCTTTTTCTACCTTCTCCAGTAGATTTTTTGAATCGGCAATTTCCTGATTAGTAGAAATTTGAGATATCAACAGATCTATTTCCTCTAGTTGTTTTTTGGAAATCCTCAGCGCAGTTTCTATGGTTAGGACCATAAGGTCCCGACTACACTTAGTCTCAATGCAGCTAAAACTTTTTTTATATTCGGGGTCCTCAGTGAAAACCATAGGGATGTTACGAATTTGGAGACCCCCAGGGATGGTGCCAGCCTTTAGATGTTGAATCAGGAAGTGTCCGTGAAGATCGGTTCTGATTTGTTTTTTCTTTAGTCTAATCAGTTTTTCGGATTCATTTTTGGTCTGAGCAGTAACACTCAGGGTTACGGAGGCAAATGTAGGTGGGTCGCTGAGTAAGTTTTTAATATGATCTTCGCTATACGCAAAGGTGTCACCGTCATTCATAGTCCTACCGTCCTAATGTATGGTTAGTCAGATATTAGACAAACAATAAATAACATATATACATATACACACAGTGAACAGTGAATCCTAACCTAGTGTATTAGTAACAAAAACCGCTATGGGAGAATAGCGAAGCCTCGCGAATATGGTATCCGCTCAACAGTATGAAACAACAAAGAAGGGCTTTGACTCATTCACAGTAACGCAGAGTCCAATACTAGAATAAACAAAAAAGAGCAAATACTGTGGGTGATTTACCAGACAGTCACCAACTAAATTGGAAACCAGACTAACAATGACTCAATTGCTAGTCGGAATTAGAAATTTATCAATTGTATTTATTTTTATATTCAGAAAATCCTTATTTTTATACACAAGCCAAAAAGTTGGAAAAGGGCTTTTTACATTTTTTACGTATATATGCAAGAGGAACAGCTAAAAGTGAGTGATATAAATTACAGTGTAGGACAAACAGTCAGTGAATTGGGCATACAGCTTTCACACATCAGTCATTTCACATTCACACTCATATTCATTCCATACCATAACAAACAATGTGCATGTGAGAAAAAAGTGGAACAGGGGAGAAGGGGTCAAAAGAACACAATCAAGGACAGATCAAAAACACTTTAAATGTTGAAACAATACTTAATATCACAAAAATTATAAGATAAACATAATAAATATTCCTTATTGACCAAAACCTAACAACAAAAAAATGTACACAAGGTCGACGCGTTTCGAATCGGACCCTTTGTCCGATTCTCATCAGGACCAGAGAATCTGAAAAAAGGAAAAAATTCCTTTAGTATATTCATATTTATATATATAGAGTGGAAACAGCGACCATTTAGAATCCAACATAGCCTCCTACCTGTGTGTGTTCAATGTTAAGTCACGGTGGTAACTGTGAACAGAGAGTTAGTCTAAGATTAGTATTCGAGAAAAGCCTACAGTCATCAGAATTACGGAGAACACGGGGAGGATTCAGGCAGGGGGATTACCTGTATCAAGTTGTTTAAACATCAATTGTTTAAAGCGAACTGCATGGATTCGGGGTTATCATGGAGTCATCGTGAACGGGCGTTTTTTTTAACCAACACGGGCTGTAAAACATGAAAGAACCAGCCCAGTTAACGGATTAAATTAAAGGCTAATAACAAGACTACGAGTCAATTGAGGGCTCAACAGGACATTACATACCTCTCAGAGCGTAGCGTGTCGCTCGAGGTGCAGCTGTGTATTTGTTTGTCTGTAGTTGAAAAAGCCGCTGGCTGGAAGACAGAACCAGGAAGTGCGCGTTAGTGCTTGGGTACTGGGAAAACGAAAGCCGAAATCAAACGAGGCAGCGTGTCTGCTTTTTACCTTTAGCGAAAACCTTTTCCCGCATAGATCGGTGGCGTCTCTCCGTGCTCGCCGGTCTGCATGTACTAGAGACGGGTGAGGCAGTAGTTAAAGAGATCGCGATAACGGGCTTAAAGATCCGATCACATGATCTACAAGGGGGTTATGGGAGTTGTAGTCTCCCCCATCATCCACGGTGTTTAGAAAGCTCTAGAGATTTCTGAAAGTTCGTTTAATCCAGTTTGGACAGTGTTGAATTTTAAAATAAGAGTGGCTTCCCGTTGGCACAGTTTTTCTTCAATGTCGCCACCTCTGATATCCAGATCCAGTTTTGACAGAACGGTCCATTTTATATCTTGTTCCGTATGTCCAGCCGTAGTCCAGTGGTTAACGAGTGGTGCATTCGCCACTAATTTTTTCACTCTTGATTTATGCTGGCAGATGCGCTGCCTAATTTCCTGAGATGTCTTACCGATGTACAGTTTTTGACAGGGGCATAGAATCCCATAGACAACGTTTCTAGATTTACAGTTAGTAAATGTATTGTGTCTCCAAAATGTGCCATTGTAGGAAAATACATCACCCTCAATAGTTTTGTCACAGCACACACAAGTGCCACATTTATGATGCCCCCGTATGGGCTGTAGGCCAAGTAAATTTCTTAGTGTAGGTGGTTCCTTAACGGGGACTGCTGCACGGACAAGGAAGTTGGCAATGCTTTTTTCTTTTTTAAAAGCAAACAGCGGTGGTTGAAGTAAGCTGTCTTCAAGATGTCTCACTAAATGCCAGTTCTGATTGATGGTTTTCTTCAGTTGATTTGCATGTGGACAGAATGTCGTTACGCATACAGTTCTTTCAAGATTACGCTTTTTCTTTTTCTCCAGCAAAGTCTCACGTGGGGTCCACCACGCTCTACGCATTGCATTTTTGAGCAGTTTTTTAGGGTACCCACGTGCCTGCAGGCGATCCGATAGTTTTTCGGCATGATCAAAATATTCATCTTTAACAGAACAATTGCGTCGGATCCTTAAGAATTGGCCAAAAGGGAGATTTTGGCGAAGGTTTCTCGGGTGATTACTGGTGTAATGTAGTGCCCGGTTCCGATCAGTTGTTTTCCTAAATAGTGTTGTTGCCAATGCACCTTCTAATGCGTAGACTTTGACATCAAGGAAGGTGATTTGGTGGTTATTATGATTGATGGTGAATTTGATGTCCTGAGTACGTCCATTAAGCCATTCCAAAAAGTGTTTGAGGTGTTCTTCTGTCCCTTTCCAAATAAAAAATGCGTCGTCAATATAGCGCATATAGTGACTTATACATTCCTTAAAAGGATTATTGTCCATGATGAATTTAGCCTCGAACAGGCCCATAAAAAGAACAGCCAATTCCGGAGCAAAGGGGCAGCCCATGGCCACCCCTTTGATTTGATAGAAAAAATCAGAATCAAACATGAAGAAATTCTTTTGGAGTGCTAGTTTGGCCAGAGAGATGATAAAATCTGTGGGCACTCTCACCGGTCGTTCCCTGTTGTTTAAGAAGTAACTCAAAGCCTCAAGTGCTTCTTCTTGGGGAATCTGCGTATATAACGCGACGACGTCCATTGTCACAAGCAGCTGAGTGGTTGGATCAAACGAGATGTTAGTAAGTCTGTTCAGGAATGCCGTAGTATCTTGTAGGTGAGCTGGGATTAAAGCAGTGAATGGTTTTAAGAAAAAGTCGATATACTTAGACACTGGTTCCCATAGTGAGTTGCAGCCAGAAATGATAGGTCTACCGGGTGGAGTAGTTTCATTCTTATGAACTTTAGGGAGTGCATAAAAAAGTGGTATCCGTGGTTTTTTGTTCTGGAGAAAAGAGGCTTCCTTTGGTCCAAGAAATCCTTGTTCAAGACCTAGTTGAATGACACTAGACAGTTGTCCTTGTAGTTCTGCAGTTGGATCACTTTTGATTTTTCTGTAGCATTCCAAGTTGTTTAGTTGGCTCATAACTTCTTCTTTATATTTGTCCGTTTTCCACACCACTATTGCTCCTCCTTTATCCGCTTGCTTTATGGTTAAAGCCGGGTCATTTTTTAAGGATAGCATGGCATCTTTTTGGTCTTTGGGTAAATTGAATTTGACATATTGTTTTTTAGATTCCATTTCAGTGATGGCGGATAATAAAGTTTTTTCAAAGGTCAAAACCTCCTTTGGTACTTTGTTTCCTGGTGGACAAAAGTTTGATTTACGGCGTAAACCCGTAACTTCTTCATTAGGTTGTATCTCTTGATCTTTAAAGAAGGTTATAAGTCTAATTTTCCTGCAGAACTCGAGAGCTTCTAGTTTCATTTTTACAAAGTCCGTTCTTCTTGACGGGACAAAAGACAGTCCCTTCTCCAACAAAAGGGTCTCAGTTCTAGTCAACTCCCTACCGGATAGATTAAATATCACCGAGCTGTTTAGCTCTTGTAGAATTGGCGTCTCGTGGTCATTTCCCATGGTTGGGAGTTGTATCGGGGTCTGCCCCTGTTCCTCCGTGGGCCTCTTCCTAAAAAAGGTTGCTGATTGTTTCTTTGTTGGTATGAGGTGGGTTGACCACCGCTTTTGTTTGCGCTGCTGTTATCTTGTTCACTAGTACCGGCTTCAGAGCCAGACGAAGAGGAAGTGTCTGAGAAAGTGAGAAATCTGTTTTTTGAACGTCCTTGATTGTTTTGAAGATATCTCCTCGAATTAGTTGTTGTGTAGAAATCCTTGTTCAAGTACGGATAGTTGTTTTCCAGTGAGTAGTTGTTTTTGTCTGTCTCAAATTTATTTGATTTTTGGGCCACTGTGTAATCTTTAAATTCCAAGATTTCTTTTTCTACCTTCTCCAGTAGATTTTTTGAATCGGCAATTTCCTGATTAGTAGAAATTTGAGATATCAACAGATCTATTTCCTCTAGTTGTTTTTTGGAAATCCTCAGCGCAGTTTCTATGGTTAGGACCATAAGGTCCCGACTACACTTAGTCTCAATGCAGCTAAAACTTTTTTTATATTCGGGGTCCTCAGTGAAAACCATAGGGATGTTACGAATTTGGAGACCCCCAGGGATGGTGCCAGCCTTTAGATGTTGAATCAGGAAGTGTCCGTGAAGATCGGTTCTGATTTGTTTTTTCTTTAGTCTAATCAGTTTTTCGGATTCATTTTTGGTCTGAGCAGTAACACTCAGGGTTACGGAGGCAAATGTAGGTGGGTCGCTGAGTAAGTTTTTAATATGATCTTCGCTATACGCAAAGGTGTCACCGTCATTCATAGTCCTACCGTCCTAATGTATGGTTAGTCAGATATTAGACAAACAATAAATAACATATATACATATACACACAGTGAACAGTGAATCCTAACCTAGTGTATTAGTAACAAAAACCGCTATGGGAGAATAGCGAAGCCTCGCGAATATGGTATCCGCTCAACAGTATGAAACAACAAAGAAGGGCTTTGACTCATTCACAGTAACGCAGAGTCCAATACTAGAATAAACAAAAAAGAGCAAATACTGTGGGTGATTTACCAGACAGTCACCAACTAAATTGGAAACCAGACTAACAATGACTCAATTGCTAGTCGGAATTAGAAATTTATCAATTGTATTTATTTTTATATTCAGAAAATCCTTATTTTTATACACAAGCCAAAAAGTTGGAAAAGGGCTTTTTACATTTTTTACGTATATATGCAAGAGGAACAGCTAAAAGTGAGTGATATAAATTACAGTGTAGGACAAACAGTCAGTGAATTGGGCATACAGCTTTCACACATCAGTCATTTCACATTCACACTCATATTCATTCCATACCATAACAAACAATGTGCATGTGAGAAAAAAGTGGAACAGGGGAGAAGGGGTCAAAAGAACACAATCAAGGACAGATCAAAAACACTTTAAATGTTGAAACAATACTTAATATCACAAAAATTATAAGATAAACATAATAAATATTCCTTATTGACCAAAACCTAACAACAAAAAAATGTACACAAGGTCGACGCGTTTCGAATCGGACCCTTTGTCCGATTCTCATCAGGACCAGAGAATCTGAAAAAAGGAAAAAATTCCTTTAGTATATTCATATTTATATATATAGAGTGGAAACAGCGACCATTTAGAATCCAACATAGCCTCCTACCTGTGTGTGTTCAATGTTAAGTCACGGTGGTAACTGTGAACAGAGAGTTAGTCTAAGATTAGTATTCGAGAAAAGCCTACAGTCATCAGAATTACGGAGAACACGGGGAGGATTCAGGCAGGGGGATTACCTGTATCAAGTTGTTTAAACATCAATTGTTTAAAGCGAACTGCATGGATTCGGGGTTATCATGGAGTCATCGTGAACGGGCGTTTTTTTTAACCAACACGGGCTGTAAAACATGAAAGAACCAGCCCAGTTAACGGATTAAATTAAAGGCTAATGACAAGACTACGAGTCAATTGAGGGCTCAACAGGACATTACATACCTCTCAGAGCGTAGCGTGTCGCTCGAGGTGCAGCTGTGTATTTGTTTGTCTGTAGTTGAAAAAGCCGCTGGCTGGAAGACAGAACCAGGAAGTGCGCGTTAGTGCTTGGGTACTGGGAAAACGAAAGCCGAAATCAAACGAGGCAGCGTGTCTGCTTTTTACCTTTAGCGAAAACCTTTTCCCGCATAGATCGGTGGCGTCTCTCCGTGCTCGCCGGTCTGCATGTACTAGAGACGGGTGAGGCAGTAGTTAAAGAGATCGCGATAACGGGCTTAAAGATCCGATCACATGATCTACAAGGGGGTTATGGGAGTTGTAGTCTCCCCCATCATCCACGGTGTTTAGAAAGCTCTAGAGATTTCTGAAAGTTCGTTTAATCCAGTTTGGACAGTGTTGAATTTTAAAATAAGAGTGGCTTCCCGTTGGCACAGTTTTTCTTCAATGTCGCCACCTCTGATATCCAGATCCAGTTTTGACAGAACGGTCCATTTTATATCTTGTTCCGTATGTCCAGCCGTAGTCCAGTGGTTAACGAGTGGTGCATTCGCCACTAATTTTTTCACTCTTGATTTATGCTGGCAGATGCGCTGCCTAATTTCCTGAGATGTCTTACCGATGTACAGTTTTTGACAGGGGCATAGAATCCCATAGACAACGTTTCTAGATTTACAGTTAGTAAATGTATTGTGTCTCCAAAATGTGCCATTGTAGGAAAATACATCACCCTCAATAGTTTTGTCACAGCACACACAAGTGCCACATTTATGATGCCCCCGTATGGGCTGTAGGCCAAGTAAATTTCTTAGTGTAGGTGGTTCCTTAACGGGGACTGCTGCACGGACAAGGAAGTTGGCAATGCTTTTTTCTTTTTTAAAAGCAAACAGCGGTGGTTGAAGTAAGCTGTCTTCAAGATGTCTCACTAAATGCCAGTTCTGATTGATGGTTTTCTTCAGTTGATTTGCATGTGGACAGAATGTCGTTACGCATACAGTTCTTTCAAGATTACGCTTTTTCTTTTTCTCCAGCAAAGTCTCACGTGGGGTCCACCACGCTCTACGCATTGCATTTTTGAGCAGTTTTTTAGGGTACCCACGTGCCTGCAGGCGATCCGATAGTTTTTCGGCATGATCAAAATATTCATCTTTAACAGAACAATTGCGTCGGATCCTTAAGAATTGGCCAAAAGGGAGATTTTGGCGAAGGTTTCTCGGGTGATTACTGGTGTAATGTAGTGCCCGGTTCCGATCAGTTGTTTTCCTAAATAGTGTTGTTGCCAATGCACCTTCTAATGCGTAGACTTTGACATCAAGGAAGGTGATTTGGTGGTTATTATGATTGATGGTGAATTTGATGTCCTGAGTACGTCCATTAAGCCATTCCAAAAAGTGTTTGAGGTGTTCTTCTGTCCCTTTCCAAATAAAAAATGCGTCGTCAATATAGCGCATATAGTGACTTATACATTCCTTAAAAGGATTATTGTCCATGATGAATTTAGCCTCGAACAGGCCCATAAAAAGAACAGCCAATTCCGGAGCAAAGGGGCAGCCCATGGCCACCCCTTTGATTTGATAGAAAAAATCAGAATCAAACATGAAGAAATTCTTTTGGAGTGCTAGTTTGGCCAGAGAGATGATAAAATCTGTGGGCACTCTCACCGGTCGTTCCCTGTTGTTTAAGAAGTAACTCAAAGCCTCAAGTGCTTCTTCTTGGGGAATCTGCGTATATAACGCGACGACGTCCATTGTCACAAGCAGCTGAGTGGTTGGATCAAACGAGATGTTAGTAAGTCTGTTCAGGAATGCCGTAGTATCTTGTAGGTGAGCTGGGATTAAAGCAGTGAATGGTTTTAAGAAAAAGTCGATATACTTAGACACTGGTTCCCATAGTGAGTTGCAGCCAGAAATGATAGGTCTACCGGGTGGAGTAGTTTCATTCTTATGAACTTTAGGGAGTGCATAAAAAAGTGGTATCCGTGGTTTTTTGTTCTGGAGAAAAGAGGCTTCCTTTGGTCCAAGAAATCCTTGTTCAAGACCTAGTTGAATGACACTAGACAGTTGTCCTTGTAGTTCTGCAGTTGGATCACTTTTGATTTTTCTGTAGCATTCCAAGTTGTTTAGTTGGCTCATAACTTCTTCTTTATATTTGTCCGTTTTCCACACCACTATTGCTCCTCCTTTATCCGCTTGCTTTATGGTTAAAGCCGGGTCTATGGGATTCTATGCCCCTGTCAAAAACTGTACATCGGTAAGACATCTCAGGAAATTAGGCAGCGCATCTGCCAGCATAAATCAAGAGTGAAAAAATTAGTGGCGAATGCACCACTCGTTAACCACTGGACTACGGCTGGACATACGGAACAAGATATAAAATGGACCGTTCTGTCAAAACTGGATCTGGATATCAGAGGTGGCGACATTGAAGAAAAACTGTGCCAACGGGAAGCCACTCTTATTTTAAAATTCAACACTGTCCAAACTGGATTAAACGAACTTTCAGAAATCTCTAGAGCTTTCTAAACACCGTGGATGATGGGGGAGACTACAACTCCCATAACCCCCTTGTAGATCATGTGATCGGATCTTTAAGCCCGTTATCGCGATCTCTTTAACTACTGCCTCACCCGTCTCTAGTACATGCAGACCGGCGAGCACGGAGAGACGCCACCGATCTATGCGGGAAAAGGTTTTCGCTAAAGGTAAAAAGCAGACACGCTGCCTCGTTTGATTTCGGCTTTCGTTTTCCCAGTACCCAAGCACTAACGCGCACTTCCTGGTTCTGTCTTCCAGCCAGCGGCTTTTTCAACTACAGACAAACAAATACACAGCTGCACCTCGAGCGACACGCTACGCTCTGAGAGGTATGTAATGTCCTGTTGAGCCCTCAATTGACTCGTAGTCTTGTCATTAGCCTTTAATTTAATCCGTTAACTGGGCTGGTTCTTTCATGTTTTACAGCCCGTGTTGGTTAAAAAAAACGCCCGTTCACGATGACTCCATGATAACCCCGAATCCATGCAGTTCGCTTTAAACAATTGATGTTTAAACAACTTGATACAGGTAATCCCCCTGCCTGAATCCTCCCCGTGTTCTCCGTAATTCTGATGACTGTAGGCTTTTCTCGAATACTAATCTTAGACTAACTCTCTGTTCACAGTTACCACCGTGACTTAACATTGAACACACACAGGTAGGAGGCTATGTTGGATTCTAAATGGTCGCTGTTTCCACTCTATATATATAAATATGAATATACTAAAGGAATTTTTTCCTTTTTTCAGATTCTCTGGTCCTGATGAGAATCGGACAAAGGGTCCGATTCGAAACGCGTCGACCTTGTGTACATTTTTTTGTTGTTAGGTTTTGGTCAATAAGGAATATTTATTATGTTTATCTTATAATTTTTGTGATATTAAGTATTGTTTCAACATTTAAAGTGTTTTTGATCTGTCCTTGATTGTGTTCTTTTGACCCCTTCTCCCCTGTTCCACTTTTTTCTCACATGCACATTGTTTGTTATGGTATGGAATGAATATGAGTGTGAATGTGAAATGACTGATGTGTGAAAGCTGTATGCCCAATTCACTGACTGTTTGTCCTACACTGTAATTTATATCACTCACTTTTAGCTGTTCCTCTTGCATATATACGTAAAAAATGTAAAAAGCCCTTTTCCAACTTTTTGGCTTGTGTATAAAAATAAGGATTTTCTGAATATAAAAATAAATACAATTGATAAATTTCTAATTCCGACTAGCAATTGAGTCATTGTTAGTCTGGTTTCCAATTTAGTTGGTGACTGTCTGGTAAATCACCCACAGTATTTGCTCTTTTAAAGAAAATGTAAGGCATAATATTTGCCTCTGTTAGAATTTAAATTTTCCTTCACGCAATATAGGAAACTTTATTACAAAACTTCACAGCACATGTATGTATAAGTGAACACCCATTAATTAGATTAGATTTCGTATATTAATAATGCTTCTGAACATGAAGACAGGTATTGCCAGTTTTTTTAAATAAATATAATCATCATCACTTAATTCCCAAAAAAGAGTTTTATGAACGTAGACAAAAATATGCCTTACAAAACAGTTTGTAGATTTTTCTTGAGGTGGAAAATTCCGCTGTTTTGATTATTTATAGACTATGACTATAAACGCAGGGTCAGAAACTATAACCTAATAGGACATCGCAGTAATATTTTACTGTACCAAGAGCAACACGTGTGATCGGCAGTCTGATTTCTATCATGTCCAGAATGGCATGTTTTCTATACATTTTCTAACTACTTTATAGGTAGGAGGAGCTCGAAGCCGTTTTGTCACTCTGAACGGGCGGGGATAACCCCGGAAAAGCTTCCGAAGAGCACAGACACGTGCTCACCGCGTGGCAAACTTGCGAGCGCTTTACTTCCTACGGACTTTGTCTCGAGGCTCCGTCCCGGCGATGAGGTCGCCTGCTCCAAGTAAAACGTCTGGGCGACCCTTCAGCACTAGCGGAAGCGCTTGACCCCTAAAGTGTCGTGCGCGCCGTGACCGATGTGCCCTCGTGACGTCACATCCACTCTCAATGTTTATAAACAGTCAGTTGAGGTGGAGATCCGCACGAAGCAAAACGCGGAACTGGATCTTCGGACTGGGGCACATGTTTGTAAACATGGTGCGAACGGGAGGAGACAAAGAACGGAGTGGCATTCTGGGAGGTAGTTGGTTGTAAACCGTTTGGGCGGGATGGAAACCAAGGCACTGGCTCCGTATATGAAAATAGCTGGACCACTCTGAAGTAATACTGCCTTGAAAAAACCTGCTCCTGCTGACAAACCTCGGGCGCCGCCTTGTGGTGTCTGTCCTCTTTACTTGCAGTCAGTTGGCGATCTTACGACGTTTTCTTTTATAAAAAGCTTTAACAGTTCGCCACCTTGTGGCTTTAATTATATCTCAAGGAATATTCCATAAAACAATACCTCAATTTAATGTAAGGCTTTATATGAGTGTTGTGGGGAAAAGATGAGGCAATGACGGAAGATGTGTGAAGTAAATATTTATTATTAAGAAGGGAAGAAATAGGCTCAAAGGGAAGGGAAGGAGGACAGGTCAGGGCAAGGAGTAAAAGGTGAATGCCCGGCAGAGGGGATGACGTCACATTAATAGCTTCCAAACATTCGGAACAGAATGCAATGACGTAAACCAAAGGAAATAGAAAACATACTGATAACACGACCATCAGTAATAAGTATAAGGACAATATGAGGCAAGTACTACATCTCCTTTTTCCCCCCAAACAAACAACAAAATAAAGTTAATGGAACACATAGTCCTTGAAACGTTTGGGAAGCCTAACTTCCCTCTCACTGCTGGTCGTAGGCTGTACTATCTTGCAAGAAACAGTTTTTTGGACAATGTCATTAGTGGCCTCTTGATTGGTACCCTGTCATCCAACATCTCCTACTGTATCATGAGACATGTCAGAAGTTTGACTACCATCCAAACTCGCACCACAAGTGTTGCTGGCGTGGTCATTAGTTGAACAATCTATTTCTGTTGCAAAGGAAGTATTACTCCCATCCATGTCATAGAAACTTTAGTCGCAAGAGTCACATTTTTCGAATTCAGATATGTCATCGCTGCAACCATCCACCTCATTATCATACCCTTTCCTTATGATTTTTTCTTGTCCAGCTTTTAGTTTAACCACATCATCTTTGCTTCTCCAACCTTTCCCACCAAGGAACACAGCCTCTTTAGAGACTTCCTTCACACAGACGGGAAGCATGAAAGCTGACTCTCCTTTTGCAACTTTGTATGGCTTTTTCACGATCACCCAATCTCCCTTCTCAATTAACTTCTCCTTCGCCCTGTTTGTCATGTCAGCATATTTCTTAGTAGCTAATTGCTTGGCAATTATCCTTTCTCTCACCTTTGTCACTTCTTCTCTAATAGACTCATGTCGCGTGTTAGACTCATACCATTCATAGAATTTTAGAGTAAGCTTGTTGTTACACTTCCTACCCCTCATCAGATAGAAAGGGGTTTGTCCAGTTGCATGATTCAAGGTATTGTTATAACTGCTTACCTTTTCTCTCAAATGTTCTTTTACATGTAAATTTGATGCGATTGTCAACTGAATGCCTTCTTTTAAGAATCTATTCATTCTTTCTACCTGTCCATTGCTTTTTGGACTGTACAATGTGGTTTTCTATTGTTTTATACCCAGTTCTCTCAGAAATTGGTCATTTCTTTTGACACTAATTGGGTTCCGTTGTCGGACACCAATACCTTGGGTTGCCCTTCAATTGCAAAAATGTTCTTCAAAAAGTGTATCACCGATTCTGTAGTTATGGACTGTACGAACTTATAATGCACCCATTTTGAATAATAGTCAGATAGTACCATTCAAAATTTACAGTCATTTGGTAATGCATTAAATGTTCCTGCAAAGTCTATTGCTATCTTAGACCATGGTCCATTAGGTATCTCAACCACTTGTACTTCACCTTTACTCACCCTCCAATGTTTGTCAACTCTTAGACACTTTTCACATTTATCCACAAATGCATCCACATCATCACTCATTCCTGGCCACCAATAGTATTCCTTGAGTTTTTTCTTGGTGGCAGTGCTTCCTGGATGACCTTTGTGTGCGAGTTGTACAATTTTCATTCTTAACATTGTAGGTAGAATGAAAAGGTCATGCCTTCTTAGAAATCCATTTTCTATAGCTAATTCATCTTCAACCTGTTGATAACTCCTTATTTCTGTATGTAGGCTCCTTATTGGTGGCCACTTTGTGGTTACATACTCAGCTACATTTCTCCAGTACCTTGTCTTTTCTTTGGTTTTCAAGCCACTCTTTTTCTGTGATAGATCCATTGCACATGACGGTGGCATCCACATGAGCTACCACACACTCCGTGTCATCAAGACTACTTTCTTTCTCATCATTGATCGGTGGCCTTGATAGGTAATCTGCTCTTTTGTTTTGTCCTCCCCAAATGTATCGGACCTTGAAGTTATATTCTTGCAAATTCGATAGCAATCTTACAAGTCTTGAACTCGCTTTACTATTACCGCGGCCTGATCCATCCATCATGTATATCAAGGGTTTGTGATCTGTGACAATTGCAAATTCTTTCCCCCACAAGAATGTTTTCAAATTTTCCACAGCCCATACGCAAGCCAATGTTTCGCGTTCTATGGTACTGTAACTTACCTCTGAGTCACTTAACTTCCTTGATATAAATGCAACAGTGTTTTCGAAATTACCTTGCTTTTGACAGAATACTGCACCAATACCCTTGGCACTGGCATCCTCCGTTATTATGTGAGTAAGAGTAGGGTCATATGGTTTTAAAGCGGGTGCTTCAGATATGTCTTTTTTGATGTTTTCGAATGCATCACTTTGTTCATCTTTCCACTGGTACTTTACATTTTTCCTTAAAAGTTTCCTTTCCTTAAGGGCTCTACTTTATCAGCATAAGCTGGTACGAACCTCAAATAATATTGGCTAAGCCCCATAAAAGACTTTAGACTTTCCTTGTGTGTTGGTTGAGGGGCTTCCCTTATTGCTTTCACTAGATCACATTTAGGTCTGATTCCCTCAGACATCAGAACATGTCCTAAATATTCAATTTTATCCTCCATAAAAATACACTTTTCTTTTGATACAGTCATTCCTTTTTCTAGAAGAATATTAAACGCTTTCTTTAAGATTTCATAGTGTTCCTTTTCAGTTTTGGATTGTATTAAGATGTCGTCTTGAAACGCCTCTACACCACCGATTTCCCCAAAGAGAATGTCCATTAGTTTTTTAAATACGCTTGAAGCGGACGCTAGTCAAAATGGCATTCTAACATACCTAATTGCGCCATATGGTGTTACAAATGTTAACTTTTTGGACTCTTCTGTGAGGCGCACTTGGTGGTATGCCGCCTTCAAATCAATTAATGAAAACATTTTTGAACCTGCAATGGATGTTAATATTTCCTGTATCTTAGGGAAGGGGTGGCAATTTATAAGAATGTTCTTATGGAGCAATCTTAGATCAATACACAATCTGATTTCCCCATATTTCTTTTTCTTGGAAACCACAATTGCTGATACCCACTCTGCAGCATTAGTTGCCTCAATGACCCCTTCATTACACAATTTTTCAATTAATTTCTTCAATTCTTGCTTTACAGATAATGGCACAGATCTCACTTTATGCTTCACAGGCAAAGCTCCTTCTCTTAATACTATCTCATGCTCGAATCCCTTCACACAACCTATTTTATTTTTGAAAACATCTTTGAATTCCTCTTAAAAAATGTTTAGATTACAATCACTTTCTTTTACACTTACTGAACCTACATATCCCTCGTCCAGAATAATGGGTTCATCAGCTCCTGGTTTCAGTATTATTCCTAATCTTGCTAGATCCTTCCACCCTACTAAATTGCGTCCACGTTCAGCCACATATATTTTTGTTTCTTTTGTTCTTCCCTTAATCGTAAGAGTGTCATTAAAGTAACCAATCATATCAATATCAAATTACCCAAATGCCTTTGGGTTAACATCCGTGTCAAGTAACTTGACATTGTTCTATTTCTCATCAAACAAAGTATCAGGTATTATTGTTATTGGTGATCCTGAGTCGGCAGTGAATTGCAACTCAACTTCACCAATTTGCATTGTTCCCACAGGTCCTTTAATTTTCCCATTAACTACATCAATTGACAGGATTATGTTTGCACACATTTCCTCATCAATTTCACTTTAAGCATTCACCTTGACTTCATTAGTAAATTTTCCAGTCTTGCAACACGTTGTGTAATGTCCAAATTTTTTACACTTTGCACATTTTTTGTTAATGGCTGGACATGTTCTACAATTTGCTAAATGCTCCCAAGAGCCACATCTAAAGCAACATAAACTTTTACCTTCTTCCATCATGTTACCTCTACTTCTTTCGTTGGTCCTACTTTCAAATTTCTTTTTACCCTGTAGATAAAATACATTATGGTTAGAATTAGTACTGGACAATTCTTTAGTAGATATTAGCGACCTCTCAATGCCCTTTGCTATATCTAACACTTCCTGTAAGGTAGGATTTCCACATGACATGCAAGTAAGCGCTCCTGAACTTTCTTTGAGTGACAATAAAATACAAGTTTGTCTCTTATGTAAATGTCTGTCATGTCATTAAATTCACAGTCTCTTGCCAATACACGTAAGTTTGCCACATATTCCTCAATAGTCTCTCCTTCCTCTTGCTTCCTCAAAGCAAACTTGTGTCTTCCCACCATGATATTACTTTCTTCTAAAAATAGTTTCTCTAGCCTCTTTATAGCCTCCTGGTATTCATTTAATGGTATAAATACTCCTGGTGGGCTTTCGTACTCTGGCAAACTATCAAATATTTATTGTCCTACTTTCCCCAATAGTCCAAATAGTAGTGCTTTTTCTGCTCAGCATCATAGTTTTTCCCATCAATTGAAATTATATAATTCTCAAAAGTTCTTAGCCAACATTTCCACTTCATTTGGGGGTTGCCTGGTTCATCCAAAAATAGCATTGGCACACATACATTGTTGCTTAACCTCATAGATGCTATTAAACATTCCTCCCCAGTGCTGCGCTGTCCATTGGAACTAGTGCTGAATGGACGTCCAATGGTCGTGCGCAGCACTGGGGAGGTAGTGCTGCCGTCGGCCAATGCACCGAGGCAGCACTTAAGGGGTTAATGCCATGTTATTATTTTGTCTTATTCCAAAGTGATGCCTTTAATCCTTCTTACACTTTAATATATATATATATATATATATATATATATATATATATATATATTTTACTTGCTCCGTTTTAATTTAACTTATTTCGAGGTTAATATAATCTTAAAGTTGTGTTGCCAGCGCGAAGTGTTAAAGCATACAATCCTTCAATATGCGCTCCGTTTATTATCTGTATATTCCGATTGCAAAGCACCAATATTTCTTGTCAGGGATGAATTTACCTCATGAAATGGCTGCCATGCAAGTACGTCGTCAAGCGCCTGACGTTTCAGAATAATATCCAATCACAGCACTAGAATCTCATGCAGCGTCACACCCGGCATGCACTACGCGTTTCTAGAGGATTACTATAGCACAGCTGTTACCGGCAACTCCGCGCAAGATGCTATATTTAATGTCACTTACTTTGAATAAAGTAGTGTCCACGTACGCTCTCACGCTGTTTACCGGTATATGAGTTCAATTAAGGTGCTTTATATCCTAGTTACGGTCCGCCACTCTCCGCCCGGTGAGCCTTTTTATATCCCCGTCCTCGTCGCCAAGTTGTTGTGGGGAAAAGATGAGGCAATGACGGAAGATGCGTGAAGTAAATATTTATTATTAAGAAGGGAAGGAATAGGCTCACATGGAAGGGAAGGAGGACAGGTCAGGTCAGGTCAAGGAGTTAAAGGTGAATGCCGGGCAGTGGGGGTGACGTCACATTAATAGCTTCCAAACATTCAGAACAAAATGCAGTGATGTAAACTAAAGGAAATAGAAAACATACTGATAACACGACCATCAGTAATAAGTATAAGACAATATGAGGCAAGTACTACAATGAGTTAAAATAATGCATGTATTAAACCGTGCTGTGAAATATATATGGATTCTACATAGTTTAAACATAATTGCTACTGCTTCGATTTATTGTCATTGGGAGGCATTTTAAAACACTTACATGTGCATGGTTTGATAACTAAGGGTCTGATTCACCATCGACCCCTGCAGTCGCGGGGAAGTCACCTCACTTGGGGTGGGGGGAGGGGAGGGGGGGGGGTAATCTCGGCACTGACAATTCTCAATGTGGAGATTCCGCCCAAGTGCACGTTGTAAAACCTTCCATTAGTGTAATTATGAAGTCACCGAAAATGACATCACATATCCTTGGCTTTGAAAATTATATCAGGGGAAATCCCATTGAATACCATTGTGCAGATTATAGGACAGGACTATCTGGCTTCTGACTCAGATGGTAGTAGTATTGTGCCACCCAGCACCTGTATGACACGCATGCATCCCAGCACGCGGTACATGAGGCGCAGCCGAGGCTATAAAAAAATAAATGGGAACAATACACTGCAGTCTTCCATTGCCCTTATTGTGGTGTTGCGCTCATGGTATCAGAGTGGTCACCGTCGATGACAACAAAGGACACTTGCACGTGATATTGGGCATGTGTGTAAAACTCAGAGTGGTCTTACTCTCCTTTATTTATATCCTCGGTTGCGCCCAGCCTTGAGGTGCTACACATCCGGGTCTTAGGGGCACTCCATGGCTGCCGGATGACTCACTACATCCCTTCATCAATCAATCAATCAATCAATCAAAGCATTTATATAGCGCACTACTCACCCGGAGGGTCTCAAGACGCTTGGTGAGTGGGGTCCGCTACTGCTCGAACAGCCAGGTCTTGAGTTGCTTCCTGAAGGCGAGGTGGTCTTGGGTCACGCGGAGGTGGGTCGGGAGGGAGTTCCAAGTCTTGGCGGCCAGGTAGGATAAGGCCCTTCCTCCTGTGTTGGCTCTTCATATGCGGGGGACGGCGGCGAGGGCATGGCTGGTCGATCGAAGCTGACGTGTGGGAGTGTAGAAGTTGAGGCGGCTGTTGAGGTATCTTGGACCTTGGTTGTGTAGGGCTTTGTGTGCGGGGGTGAGGAGACGGAAGGTGATTCTCTTGTTGACCGGGAGCCAGTGCAGGTCTCTCAGGTGTCCGGAGATGTGGCTGTGTCGGGGGATATCGAGGATGAGTCTTGCTGAGGTGTTCTGGATCCGCTGGAGTCTCTTCTGGAGTTTGGCAGTGGTTCCGGCGTAGAGGAAGTTGCCGTATTCCATTCGGCTGGTGACGAGGGCCTGGGTAACCGTCTTTCTGGTCTCAGCGGGGATCCACCGGATGATCTTACGTAGCATGCGCAGGATGTTGAAGCACGACGAGGAGACGGCGTTGACTTGTCTGGTCATGGAGAGGGAGGAGTCCAGGATGAAGCCCAGGTTGCGTGCATGGTCTGTCGGTTTGGGTGCGCTGCCCAGGGCAGGGGGCCACCAGGAGTCGTCCCAGGCGGAGGGTGAGGAGCCCAGGATGAGGACCTCCGTCTTGTCCGAGTTCAGCTTCAGGCGGCTGTTCATCATCCACTTGGCTACGTCTGTCATCCCTTCGTGTAGGTTGGCTCTGGCGGTGGCAGGGTCGTTGGTGAGGGAGAGGATCAGCTGGGTGCCGTCGGCGTAAGAGATGATGTTGAGGTTGTGTTGGCGTGCGATGGCCGCGAGGGGGCTCATGTAGACATTGAAGAGGGTGGGGCTGAGCGAGGAGCCTTGAGGAACGCCGCAGATGACTTCGGTGGCTTCTGATCTGAACGGGGGGAGGCGGACTCTCTGTGTTCTTCCGGCGAGGAAGGAGATGATCCATTCTAGTGCCTTCTCCTGGATTCCGACGTTGCAGAGGCGCTGCACTAGGGTGCGGTGGCAGACCGTGTCGAATGCCGCGGAGAGGTCCAAGAGGATGAGGGCCGCTGTTTCCCCGTTGTCGAGCAGGGTTTGGATGTCATCAGTGGCGGCGATGAGGGTGGTCTCGGTGTTGTGGTTGGCCCGGAAGCCAGACTGCGAGTGGTCGAGGGATCCGTTCGTCTCGAGGAAGGCAGCCAGCTGCTTGTTGACGGTCTTCTCAATGACTTTGGCCGGAAACGGGAGGAGCGAGATGGGACGGTAGTTTTTGAGTTCAGTGGGGTCTGCTGAAGGTTTCTTCAGTAGAGCGCTGAGTTCGGCGTGCTTCCAACTCTCCGGGAAGGTGGAGGTGACGAAGGAGGTGTTGATGATCTCCCGCAGGTGGGGTGCGATGACAGCGTCAGCCTTGTTGAAGACGTGGTGCGGGCAGGGGTCGGTTGGAGATCCGGAGTGGATGGAGTTCATCGTGCGACGGGTGTCTTCGGTGTTGATCGGGGTCCAGGCGCGGAGGGTGGTGGCGGAGGGTGCAGGTGCGGTCGTGGGGTGCGTTGGCTGTGTGATGAAGCTGTTGTGTATATCTGCGATCTTGTTGTGGAAGTAGGAGGCGAGGGAGTTGCAGAGGTCTTGTGATGGGGTGATGTAGTTGTTTCCGGCGTTGGAGAGCTCTTTGACGATGTTGAAGAGTTCCTTGCTGTTGTGTGCATTGTTGTCCAGTCGTTCCTTGAATGCGGTTTTCTTGGTGGTGTGGATCAGTTGGTGGTGTTTTCGAGTGGCGAGCTTGAGGGTGGTCATGTTGTCTGGTGTTGGGTCTCTGCGCCAGGCTCTCTCGAGGGCTCGGCAGTTCTTCTTGGAGTTCTTGAGTTCGTCGGTGAACCATGGTGCTTTCTTACTGCCGGGTCTGCTAGGCTGGGTCCTTAGGGGGGCGAGGTTGTCTGCGCAGTTGCTGATCCACTTCGTGAGGTTGTTGGCGGCTTGGCTGGGGTTCGGTGAGCTGGCGGGGGGTCCTGGCTCAGGGATGCGACGAGCTGGTCGGCTGTGATCCTGTTCCAGCTTCTGCGTGCAACCTGTTGCTGGTGGTGGTGGATCGTGTTCTTTTTGAAGCTGAAGTGGACGCAGCTGTGGTCCGTACAGTGGAGTCCGGTGGCGTGGCTGAAGGCGATGTCCTTGCTGGATGAGAAGACGGGGTCGAGTGTGTGTCCGGCGTAGTGGGTGGGGGGTGGTCATCACCTTACTCTGGCTCTCTTGACTGTGTCTGGCATTCAAGGATGTAGCCTTGCGGCTAGAGCGGTTGACGTCGAAGCTGGGGAACCGGGTTTGAGTCTCTGCAACGACGCTCGGCATCCTGTGATTCTGGGCAAAACACTTAATCTCCCTGTGCCTAACAAAAAAATTCATGTGTCCTTGTGTAACGAAATTGGTGCTATGTAAAGCGATCTGAAACCCGATATCTTCGGGTCTAGTTCGCGCTATATAAAACTCTTAAAAAAAAAAAGTCATTCAGTCTTTGACTGGGTTGGGGATTTGGCAGCACGTTATAGTATTGGCTCCTCGGCACCCTGATCAGCTTCTCTTGTCTCTCGTTGCCAACCGGTCTCGCAATTGCGTTCTCCTGGTGGACATGATCTGACTATTCCTCACCTTCTGTGTGAGAAGTTGGCCTGTTAGGTAGTGTTTCCAATTCTGGAACCACTTAGTAACAGTCCAAACAAACCCCAAAGATGTCTAGTTGTAAGTCAACCTTGTTAGACAAGCTATCCTAGAGGTAGCATGGACTAAGCAGCCTTAAAGGCTTAACTTAAGAGGTCGTGTTAAGCGAGCTGTTTTACCACATACAATCCTGTAATCAAATGAAAGGACACCACACAAGTATATATTATAAAAATATATGTATTTATTTCTAAATTACTCCCCAGTACTCTTTATGAGGAAAGGGGCACAAGCGTTAAATCAAAAGCACAGTAAAACATATAAAGTTGCACAATTATGGATGAGGGCGGGTGGCCACTCAGACCATATACTAAAAAAGTGGTATAAGGAACACTTATCGAACAGTGGTTAGGCCTAGGGCCTAGAGATTTGCTGGGAGCAGTCAGGACTAGCAATGATGAAGTCGGGAGTAGCCCACAGGAGACGGGTGCAGCACGGAAAGTGCGGCGCGCACCAATGCACTGTCAATGGCGCGTAAAAGTCAGTTAAAGTGAATTAAAAGATACTTCAGCTGAACCTAGGAACACAAAACTTTAGACACAGACCCTAGAGGTGTGTACCAGTGTGGGAACACCGGCGTTGCAATGTTACCTCACCCACAGGCCGTGGGTGCACAGGGTCGAAGTGGCGTCGGGTCTTGACACGCAGGCTCTTGGTGCTTGGAGCTGTTGCAGCTGCAGGCGATGTGAAGCAGAAGTGTCCGGTGGATCCAAGGGTGGATCTGAAGTGGTGAAGACCTGAAATCAGAGGGGACAATGTTCAAAGTCACTGACCAGTGACCACCGTGGAACCAGATTGGAACCAGGCAAAGTCGGGTGCAAACAGGTGATCAGGGGTTGCTTCTCTCTGCAGCCACGTGGACACGAAGAGGTCAAGGACGTCCAGGAGTCGATCACGAGCTGTCCCTCGAAGGCTCTAGCTGATGGCGGTGTCGGCAACTCGATTGAAGCAAACAAGCCTTGGCTAATGCAAGCCACGGGGAAAGTGAAAAAGGCTTATTACTCGGACCAGCAAGGTCAGAGCGGGTACTCCTTTCTACAGGAGCGAGGGCAGGTCTGGAGCAACCAGACCCACAGTGTAAATCGTAGGTTTCGTCGCCAAGATGGCCGCTGACCACGTGACAAGCGGCCGGGATGGCGAGTCGAGTGGCAAAAAGCAAAAGGGCCCCACGCAGATCGTGGAGATGCTGGAGGGCTGGTCTTTGGTGCAAATGCTGCTCGGTTGTGGGGCTTCTCAAACCCCAAAGCACAGAGTCGAGGGTGCCTCGGGTGCTGCGCAGTCAGCGTCTCTGGGGTCTTTCAAGATGGCCGCTCCCACGTCTCTCGGTGCCTCCACGGGTCCCTTCTTTGCAGGGACTGTGGATCGGGCTGAGGGAAGTCTGGGAAGCTGGGTCTTGTCAGGCTCTGCACTCGGACTCCGGCGGGAGGCGGCGGCAAAGCAGACGTCGAGGTGCTGGGTGATGCCTGTGTTCACAGGGTGGCCCCTCCTAGGCCACAAGGGAGATGCTCTTCAGTCTTCTGTCATCAGAATGTTGAAGTCCAGTCGTCTTCTTAGTTTAAAGTTGATTTCAGGATGATCTGAGTTGCATTGGCACTGCTCCCCCTCTTATTCCAATCTGAGGGGTGGATCTCCTGCTAGGTCCCTCCCCTATGGGTGGGACCAGGAAGGGGGGTGCTTACACCCCCTTTCCTTTGTCCAGGTCTCACTGGAGCTGGGGCTGGGCTGCCCCAGAACCAGTTTGACCGGATTATGCAAGGGGAAGCCTTGTGCTCCCCAGGCACTGTCTGGTTTCATTCAAACCTCCCTGCTACAATCCACTATCTCCTGTCTGGGGTGGTGTCACACCTCCCTGTGACAGGAAATCCTTTGTCCAGGCCTCCTCTGCTGAGTTTCGGTCAGCAGCAGGAGGTCAGACATGTGTCTGTGGCAGAAGCATCCATTTTGTGGATCTGAGGCTCTTTTAAAAATCAACCGCGTTTTAGCAAAAGTAACATGTCGTCCCCTCTAGAGGGGTGGAATGCTACCCCCGTCGCCAGGACTGGCGAGGGGGTAGTATTCCAAATCGTATGACACCTTACACGACATGTTTTGATAAAGCCAAACCAAAGTTGACATATAACCGCGAGGATTATAATGCACTTATTAGTATATGGTTTGGCATTATCCCGGAACAGCTAAGGGAATTGGTCCCGACAGCTGCAGACAGGCTCAGCTCATGCTAGAGCACCATCTCACATTAAACCACGCACTCTGCCTCCAGGATTGTTAAGGCCTGCCATAGGAGTGGCTCACAGGTTTATATGTGTCCAGATATAGGTTTAGATATAGGTATACTATATCTAAGCAAGGGGTGATTACACCCACTTGCCCCAGCTGAGTGATCAGCCAGTTGTGTCAATTTAGATAGCCAGCCAGGGGTGGCAAAAGATATGCTGCAGCCCCTGGTAGGCCTTGGATGCACTTATGCCCTGGGCACCTATAGTGCTCTGTACAGGGGCTGATAAGGTGACCCAAGCCAATCTAGTTATGCACCTAGGGTACATGGAATCCATTTTACAGAGAGAGCAGATAGCCTGGGGCCCTGATTAGCAGGGAACCAGGCCAACTAAGTCGAAAACCAGCTAAACACAAGGCAAAAAATCTGGGGTAACCATAGTCAGGTAGCCACCTTCCTACATTCTGGTTGTTAGCTAGTGAACCTGTCCCCTGTCATTGCGTTCAGCTTGTCATGGCTCCTTTCACAGTCTTCTGCACCCCCTGCGGTGGCATCCACTCCTTTGAACCAGGATATGTTCTTGGCCTCTGTGAGCAGTGACCATTCTGCCTGATATATCCATCACCCTCCATGCGATGGGCTCGAAGGGTGTGCAAAACTTCCACCCTGGATGGCGGCCTTTCAGGAGTGCATGATCTCCATGTTCTAACCGGCGATGGCGGGCTCACTGCTGCCGGCTATCCCTTGTGTTGGTCCATTCTCTACTCGCTATTCAGGAGGCGACCTCTCAGGGTGTATAGGGACTCCCTGGAGGCCAGAGAGAGCCTTCCCGAGTTGCGTTTTGGAACACCTTGGCAGTGGCTGAGATTCCAAAGTTCAGATGCTTGAACCGCTGCAGGTCTAGGTGCATGGAGAAAGTTGTGATGTATCTGCTACTTTCATGAAGTTGTAGTTGGTGTTATCCGGCGTTAAGGTCGAGCTTCTAAAATCACTGGGCTCTGCTGAGATCAGCAGTTATTTCATCCATATTAACACCTAGCATCTGAATTTATATGGTGTAGCTTTTTGCTACGGATGACTTATACGCAGCGATTCAATAGGACAAGGTTCATCTTACGGGAAACCCCAGGGTGTCCACGACAATCAAATAAACGTACTGAATTGTTTTTAAAGCCTTGAAAAAGTTACCATGTAACAAAACATGTGTCGACTGTCCATCCATCGCTCTACAGGAAGCTCACTGTATCACATCCTCCACCCGTGTAATATTGTGTCATTCCGATCTATGTGTTTTTAATCAAAATTGAATGTGAACCATCGTTCTACAGGAGTCTACTGTATTACATTTTCCATCTTTGTAATATTGTGACAATGCGAGTCCTGAGCTTTGTACTAAATTGAACAAAATGTTTCAAGAATATTGCTGAGTCTATATATCTTACATACATTAAATAGTACTAAAAAGTACTTACTATTTTTTGCTTAAATTGGATACTATAGGACAGAATAACTCTTTATGAATAAATTATTGAACAGGTCAGAGTGCAGAGGTTATCTATATATGTTGTATGTACACTGGGTTTAGGTGAACCGAAGTGAGAAGACACCCGAGGTAGTGGGGTGTTTTGTGTCTAACCTCGAGGGGCACCAGAACTCAAAATCCGTTTCTAAGCGACACAAATAATGATGTGCTACCATTGAAACCACCACTGCCATTTGTTGATTGTTATACCATCCATCGTGGGTGTGATGTGCCTCTCCTGTCTGATGGCTTCGTTGGGGAAGCACATATCTATGCACAGGTGGATCTTGCCTGGTTGCTTTGGTTTTTCAGCAATGACCATCAGTGACACCTACGGGGTAGGCCTGAACAGCTTCTTGATGATGCCTTGTTTCTCCAACTTATCCAGCTCCTGCTCATCCAGTGGCCGTAGGTGGAACGTAGTACTCTGTCACCTCAATGCCACTGGCCTGACTGTCTGGTCAATGTGCAGTTTTATTGGGGGTGCTCAGAGGCACCCAAGCCACTGGAATAGACTCAGGAATTGGTGTTAAAGTGAATCTATTTAGAAGGCCTGCAGGTTCTGGGCGAAGGACACAACCAAGGTCTTCCACTATGTGGCACCTAACAAGGGTGCAAGCCTCCCCTTTAATGATGTGGAACTTTGCCGGGATCTCCTTGCTGTTGGACTGAACCAGTGCAGTCATTGTCCCTTTGAGTGTCAGATGCGTGTGTCCCACATAAGTGGAGATCCTAGCTGTAGAAAGGCCAGATTGTTGGCCTACGGCAGAGGTGTCTGGAATAGTAGTAGCGCATGAAGTTGACTGGCGCCCCTGTGTTTATAAAGGCTCTGATGGGCGTGCCTGCCACGTTTTCTCACACCGGTTGGGGCCATCTGTGTCTCTTGTGGTGCTCAGCAAAGGAGATGAAGTCAGCCTTGTCGTCTGAGGGTGACTTGTCTTGGGGGTTGTCAGACTGCCTGCGCCGTGGGATCTTGCATTGGTCACCCAGGTCAGTCGGTGAGAGTTGTTGCACTGCTTTGGTCACCAGCGTCTGGCCTCTACTACCTTGGGCCCTCAGGCCTCCGTGGCATAACTTTGCAAAGTAGTTCTGATTGCCACAGTTGGAACATGTTGTCCCTTGCGCCGGGCAGTGTTCCAGAGGGTGTTCGCCCCTCCCGCTGTTCCGGCATTGGGTGTTGGTGGAGTTTGCCATCGCCTTGAAATGGGTGCCCCTTGTCCCAGTGGATATTGCATCCACGGCTTCTGACTTGATGATGGCTGGAGCACTGCCGCTGTGCTTTTGGGTCAGCTCCATATCCATTTCAGCATCATGTGCCCCCGACCGGTCATGTGATCGTGCCAGGACAAGGATGTTGTTGAGACTGATGTTGGGTTGGGGCAGCATCAACCCCTGGAGCATCTTAGACCGGCATCCCTGGATGAGCTGAGTCTGGATCTCTTGAGGCTGGTTGTCAGCGGTGCAAGAGCTAGCTAACTGGCAGAGGCGGGCATAGAAGTTACCGATCGACTCCCCTTTACATTGGCTGGCTTGATGCAGCTTGAAACGCTCGAAATCTGGTCTCAATTAGGGCCGAAATGGTCATGCAGGGCCCTCACCACAGGATTGTAGTCATCATCTGCACCCACTCCAGGGAGGTGTGCAAGCAGTTTGTAGCTCTATTCTCCTGCATAGTGAAGAAGGAGGAAGCTCTTTACAGTGCTATCTGTGGGTCACCCTGAAATAGTTATTCAGGCAGCAGACCCATGTCCTCCAACTGGGGATGACAGTGGTGGTATTGGCTACTTCTGAAAAACTAGAGCGCCGTAGCTGGGTTGTGATGCAGGATGCGGGAGCACTTGTGGCATTGGCATCGTCCGCCATGTAGTGCAGGATCAGGGCGCAGCCACACAAGGCAGGTGTCACCACGTGGCTTCAGGCCTGGGACAAGATGTCGATGGGGCTTGCTGCTGGCAATCAAGCTTTCCCAGGCTGGAGTAGGAGGCCTGGAACGCCACTGGAGGTTTGTGTGCAGGGTCAGGTGGCATGGGGCCTTGAGGAAGAGCGCCAACTAAGGTGCATGGTGCTGCAGCACAGGCGAGGCCGTAGGGCCTGGTCCATGCTTCGACAGGAGCAGACACCACAGGCAGGGCTGCAGGGGTGGTGCTGCCGTATCAGAGGCAGGGGTGGTAGTGAGAACAAGGGTCCTTCTCTTCACCAATGTAGTGTTGTGCTCGTGGTATCAGAGCAGCCATCGGCAATGACAATAAAGGACACTTGCCCACTGTATATTGGGCATGTGCGTAAAAACCCCAAGCGGTCTTACGTGCCTTTATTTATACCCTCGACCGCTCCCGGCCTTGAGGGTTGTGTTGCTACATATCCGGGTCATTAGGACAGTCCATAGTGGAGTGGTGTGGCTCACTGGTTAGAGGCGGCAGACCCGGAAGCAGAGGACGGCCCGGGACCAGGGTTCAATTCCCGACGCGGCAGGGTCGTGGACCAGGGTCAGCAGACTCGATAATTCTCGCCTCGGTGCCTACTCTAACCAGGGATCACACTCGGCAACTCTGGGCATTAGCTTGCCTCATTAATACTACACTCTTTCTGTCTCCTTCTCTGTGCCCTGCTCGCTTTCCCTTCTCTTCTATTTCTGTTCCACTTTTATTTTCTCCTTCTCTTCCTTACTTTTCCAGTGTCTCTCCAAACCTGCTGCTTGCTCACTGGGGGTCTCATTCCTGTCACTCACATCTGCAGTTCAACCACCCATGCTCTTTTAAAAACAATAAAACGTTTTTTGACAAAGGAGCCTGTAGCATCCGTTTTGTTGTGCTTAGTATGGTGTTTTTTTTTATTTTTGAAGGATTTTGATAGCACAAACTCAGGCCAACGGCATTGGAGCGCTTTACATGAGCACCAGATTACACTTCACAGTCAGAATATTATTATAATTTTTTAGGCACAGATAGATTAAGTAATTTGTCCAAAATCACAGTATATTGAGCTAACGCTGGGACTTGAACCTGGTTCCCCAGGGCTCCATCAACAGTGAAGATTTCATTCACTGTGGGCAGAATGTTACAACTTAACCAAGGTGTAAGAAACTAGCACCTGGAGTAAACATTTCGTACTGGCCAACTAAGGCTTCCCTTGCAGACTGTAACAACTGTTAAAGGCCACAAAGGGAAAATTGAATGGTTGCCAGCTGCCAATATCTCTTCCATTTGCTGCTTGAGCTCGGCCCTGGTGGGCTTAGGCATGGCCTTTCAGTGGCTGCTTACTTCATAGTGTGGTAGAGCCTCCTCCCTATGCTGATTGCGCACACCTTTTCATTTCTCTGCAGCTCCTGTTTCTTTCCAGTTGTTGCCGCAGAAAGAATAGCCTCTCTCTTTCCCTAATTAGCGATCACAGCTCCACCGTTTGCCTTGCTGCCTGGTCAGTAGGACAGCAAAGTAAACATTTTCTATACTTACACGACTAGTTCTGTATGCCTCATACGGGTCCCGTATTCAAATGTCAAAGTGGCGCCTCACGAGCCAGTGAGCCACAAGGAAATTGCAGTCAGTGTTCCACTTTCAAATTGGTTTATTTTTGGCAACGCGTTTCAACCTCAGCAGGTCTTCGTCACGTCCTCATTTGCAAATTGTGACCCATCAACCAGAGAAATAGCATACAGGAATGAAAAAACATAGAAAAAAATACTGTAACGAGATTTTACAGAGATCAAAAAGTGATGCATAAACAAGAATAATGAAACTCATAATTCTAGATATGCCAAATAATCCATGGAAAGATATATAAAAGGCATATTCAAATTGTTAACATAAAATGCAAAGCTGGGAATGTGAATGTCTACATACATGCAAAATGGAAAAGTTCACATGGCATTCTCCAAAATTGTCATCAGAGCTCCTTTGCACAATAATCTGTGGTACGCATCCCTATTGTTGCAAAGTGAGAAACTAGAAAAGGCACAGATAATGGCCAAATATATATATATAAATATATAAATATAATATATATATATATATTCCTCCAAACACCTTCCCAAGAGAGGAAAGCAAGTAGCCGCACACCACGATGGAATCAATTTATTCAAAAGCAGCCCCATCTTCCTGACATGTTTCGCTCGTTCGTCTTGAGCTTTATCAAAGGGTTTGTGCCTGCTGCCGTTCAAACCAGGTATGGCGAAGAAACTACATCACTTCGTTTTTTGAAATTTTTTCAATGGGCGTTTCCATCCCTCGCTCAGTATTGTGGTCAATGTAGTTTCTAATGTTTATTAGTTTTTTATCCCTCCAATGGGTTTGTGACTCATACCTGTCTTGAGAAGAGTCCATCGTGTCCCAAACAATCCATTTTCAAAATTGTCCGGTGAACCAATACCGGAGGCAGTCTCCGGCGGCACCCGCCTGACCTATTGCTTGCGCATTCAAAAAACAGAGGTTCCATATATATATATATATTACCTACTGGCGGTTGCCAGTAGGTATAGTTAGGACCTAGTTTCTATAGGAAAAGCGTTATTTCACTTGCCTATACCTTTGGCATTGTCAGCACTCAGAAAAACAGGGGGAGATGAAGGAGGAAGCAGGAAAAAACAAGGCAAAAGCAGGAGAAAGCACTCAGAAAATTGGGAGGGAGGAAGGAGAAAGCAGTAAAAAGTGAGGCCAAAGCACAAGAGTATGCACGCATTTCCTATGGACTTGTAAAAAACAAGGGTCCCCTGGAGGGATGGATAGCAAGTAACCCCTAGGTCAGGGAAAAACACAATGAAGGTTGAGAAAAAAGAAATTTTACATGGCCAATATGTCCCCTGCGTGTACCCCAACGTTTAGTGTTTGTGCATGTCACCCATGCATTTTCCCTTTATGCCTGCAATAATGATGCCTCTGCATTTACGTCCCACATTAGGATGCCAGTCACCAAATCTCCCATAAAAGAAACGTTAATTTTGCACTGAGTCCCATGTGGCCCATGTGTTTGCATTGTGCACTTTTAATATATCGCGAAGAACCCATTTCTCCATTTTGTGGCTCAGCCAGTCCCTGAATTGAAGTTTCATGCCTCCAGACACTCTGAGGGCTGCAGCTACGTGTCCCTGACCTCGAATACTTTTGGCTAAGCCGAGAGAGGCCCAGCACGGGGTGCCAAGACAGTATTGTGCACAACAGTTATCTGCTTGCTCTACAGAATCACATTCCTGCCTGGTGAAGGAGGTAAACAGAACCCGTCAGTAGAGATAGGGCCTAGCCTTTCTGTCTCCATTTAAGTGATTTGCAGAGCTCGCGTCCATAGAAAGCTCAAGGCCCCCACACAATGAACGAAGAAATAGATGCCCACACTGGCTCTTGGTGATGAGCGACCTTTGCTTCAGATAATACATCCCCGGACTTAAGATATCAGATAATACCAGACGTGCTGGTCGCCCTGACACTGAAGGCCTCCCTACCAGACCGAAAGTCAGCTCCCCCCAGTTACATGTCAGTTGCACGTCATGATCAAGTTGCGCACACAAGTAGGGCAAAGTTCCAGCTGGCCATGCAACCCCCCTCCATGTATCCACCCACCTATGACTCACCCATGACTCCTCAAGTGAACGCCCACATGCACGCCCACATGCTCTTATCTCTCTTTCTCTTGCTCTGCCTGGAGCGCTCCTCCCTATCTGCGAAATTGAATGTATAAATATTGTACTCTGTGAATAAAGTTTAGAAGACCCTTCCTGAACCTTAGTGGTGATGGAACCGATTCTCCCTTAACTCGAGTTATTGAAAAAAAAGCCCTTTTGAATCGGACACCACAGACTCTGCCTCTCATTTTATGCATGACCTTTTGTTTTATTTATAGAAATTATGACAGGGTAATACTTTATTTACCACATAAATCTGGCGCCCGAATAGGGACAAATCCCCTTCCCCACGCGCCGGAGATGTAGGTCCAGCCCTTGCCCCCTACTACAGCTGTGACGGACTTCAAAGTGTACACGCCAGCGGGATTTCCCGCTTACTCCCTCAGGCCCACGGAGGAGGACGGACTGTGACCAGGCATCCACGCGAGGCGGTGAGGATCGCGGATCATCCCAACCAGAGCCCAACCCGTGAGAGAGCAAGGTCCGAGGTTTCCAGAGGTCCACCTGTTCCGCGCATGCGCAGTATCAAGTATCCGAGGCCTTCAAGTTCTGCTTCCCGGTGAGTACCACTATTGGGAACGCATAAAGATAAAGACGGGTTCATTTACATGAACACGGTAAAGACGGGTTCGGTCACACGAACACGGTCAAGACGGGTTCATTTGCTTGAACACGGTAAAGACGTGTCTCATTTACGAGACCGGTATGGTTGGGCTGTATTCCAGTGCATAAAGTTAACTGTTTTCAAGTACATAGAGTTAAACTGTATCTGTTTTAGTGTTTTAGTGTTTTTAGTGTTAATGATTATTTCAGTCAGACTATTTTGGTGTGTATTGTGTTTTCAGTTGGTTCAGTTGTGTTTTAAGTTGGTTTCAACATGCCACTGTTTTCAAAATTACGTCAGATCGGGACCAGAAAAGGTATACTAGAAGAGCCAGTTAACATCCCGCCTGGAGACACACCTGGTCATTATATGTATAATAAGCATGGGCTAGATGCCATATTGTATTTAGACTTATGGGTAGATTACACAAAGGATTTAGAGGAGAAGTACAGATGGCCTGTCTCGGGAACATGGGATTCTGAATGCATTATGAGAGTAGAGGAAGCGCTATGGAAAAAGAAATCAAGACCCTCTCAGAAAGATGCCATTGAGTTATGGCGCAAAGAAGCACATAGGAGAACAGAGAAAGAATTCAACAAAGCAGAGAGAACTAAACAAGCAGCGGAAAAAAGCCAAAGAAAAAGAACTGCGGGAGGAGGGGGAACGGGTCAAAGCAGAACAGGCTGATAGAGAAAGAAATGCCGTCGTTACTGGTATTTATCCCGTCCTCTCGGAAGAACTAGCTAGAGTGACCACCTCAGAAACACCCCGTAGATCGCGAACGCCACCACCTGTACCCTATAGAGTACGTAGAATAAAGCCGACAGCATCCGAGGCATTTATTTCCTCCTATCTAGAAGAGTCCCCACCGGACTACGCAAACGCAGATTTCCCCCCGCCCCCACCAGCGGAACAGCTCCAGCAGCTCGTGAAAGACGACCATGTGCCCTGGGCCGTAGGGGGAGGGGGGCCTACTATAGATGTAGCAATCCCCCACTGTATATACGATCCAGAACCAGGAAAGGGCTCAATGCTCGTGATTTCACTAAGACTAAGACAGGCCGTCGCATATTTGGACAAACTACCAGATATGAAAGAACACCTAGATAAAATATACCGTTTCATTAGCACGGGGGAGGGACCCGAGTGTATAGCACAGGCCATTCAAAACAGAAAGGTGGGGGTTAAGAACTACATCCTCCGTTTTGTTATTAACTGCCTGATCAGGGAAAAAGACGAAGGAGACCGGGATGTAAAGCCTGGTTTGCTAGAATGGAGTGATCACATAGATGCCGGTCGGCATGATAAAACGGGACAGACAGATAGCATGATGAACAAAATACGACAGGAAATACTAGCAACACACAAAGTAGAACCTGACGAGAAGGATGAGTCATAAACGGAAGAGGTAGACGAGGGGAAGGACAAGATAAATTATGTAGGCAATGCACGACAGTTTGACAGGCCCAAGTGCCTCGACTACCGTAAACAGGGGCCGGCTATAAAAGAAAGATATTCCCTTGAAAATCTATTCCAAGCTACTGAAAAAGCACTGGACCGACGGATAAAGAACGAGCGATCTCACACCCCACACGAAATGGAGTTGGCCCGGTCAGCCACCCAGTGGGTGTCCAATTCTAATATATATAGCAATGATATAGTGGCCCAAACGTTCTTGAGCCTCCCGCCGAACGAACAGCGTTTGGCCGGTATTTACATGGTCCAACATTTAATAACGTTGTATGAGAATCAATATTCCGATCCCAGTCAATTGTATAAATTACTGGACGACATACCTCTAGACAGATGGACAGGCCTGGGTACTGAATTAATTAACGTCATCCTGGATCAACGACATAAGTACTTACATTTTCTGACCACATGCATGCTTCCCGCCCCACACCACGACAGAAAGCACCTATACGTAGACAGACAGAACCCCCTACGAGAGGTACATCCCGTCAAAAATGCAAACAATGTGCTTCAACGGGTGTATGTTTACACCCCCTTGACGAAATTAGAAATACTGGAAATGAAAAAGATGTTGCCCTCCCATGATAAAGACCCGGGGGGGTTTCTCCGAGAATTAAAAGACATTCTCCGCATCGGAGATTATACGTACGCTGACATTCTGAAACTATTGAAAGTACTATTGCCAGCAGGCATTTATGAAAAGCTTAAGGAAAAAGACTGGGAGGTGGGAGAGAAAAAGTTAAGCTGGGAAGCATTGGAAACAGAAGATAAAGACAGAGGCCCGGGGGTTGGTCTTGGTGACAAAGCTAAAGAACTACCTGAACTCCTAATACAGGTTTTGCCGAGACTATTGACTACTAAAAAGGAAGACTGGGATGCTATTTCAGCCTGTAAACAAAAACAAGAAGAGGACACAAGCGATTTCTATTCTAGATTTGAGAAATGTTTTACTATTAATAGTGGCCTTAAGCCCGGTAGCGAATCATATCCCCATCTTTTGGTGAACAAATTAGTAGAGAATTCCCTACCCCAGATCAAGAATAGAGTACTGAAGGTTGAGAGTACTTGGCAAGCGAACAGCCGTTCACAAATGTTACAGATGCTACAATATCACCAGAACAGGATTAGAAAAGAGCAGGATCAGGAAAAGACGCATGAAAGAGACAAAACCAGGTCACTATGTAAAGGAATGTGCTGTCCTGAAACACAATATAGCTACAGGCAAAACAAAAGAACGACCACACACTCCTAGGCAAAATAGCACCCAACAGAGCACACAACAGACAATAGCGGCTTTTCCACCCCCACCACCGCCTGTTCATGCCACGCCACAAATGTATCAGTACACACAGTCAGACTATCCAGAATACCAATCATTCTCATGAAACAGCCTTGAGAGGGGAGATGGCTTGCCCCTTATTCAGGTTCCTGTAGATCAAGAAGGTCCCTATGTACATGGTCGTGCACTGGGACAGGACAGAAAGTTTCTGATTGACACAGGGGCGAGCAGAACTACCATCAGCCATGACGAGGTTCCAGGGGCACCTCTCTCTGGCTCACAGAATATTTCCCTGGGATTTTCAGGAAAGCCTATTATTAATGAAGTATCGAAACCAGTCTCCCTCGGTGTTGGTCCACTGTCACGTACCACAGACTTGCTACTTACTAAATCATGTCCAGAAAACTTACTTGGTATAAAGACATTAAAAGAACTAGGAGCAGTTATCTGTTGTTCTCCGGAGGGAGTGCGATTGTTCTTACATGATTCTAAGGGTCATTATGTGTTGACAGATTTTGACATCAGACTCCAGAATGTACCACAGCACCTATGGGCACAAGGTCCGACTGACGTAGGTTACATGAACATAACACCGCACCGGGTCACTCTCAAAGCAGGAGTAGTACTACCACGTATACGACAATACAAATTACCACCTGATGCCGAAGTGGCCTTATTGAAAATTATTGACAAACTCATTGCACAAGGGGTGGTGGTGGAGACTGACTCGAATGTGTGTAGCTCACCTGTCCTTCCTATCCTTAAACGATCAGACCCTAATGCACCACCAGTTTATCGACTAGTTGTTGACCTTCGAGAATTGAATAAATGCGTAGTCCCACAATACCCAGTGGTCCCAGACATTTCTTCATTACTGACTGCTATTGATTCTGAGGCAACGTTCTTTACAGTCATTGACTTGAAGAATGCCTTTTTCAGCGTTCCAATTCATCCAGACAGCCAATATCTTTTCGGATTCAGTTTAAAAGGACGCAGTTTTAAATTCACGAGAGCACCACAAGGTTTTACAGAGAGTCCTAGCATTTACAGTCAAGGGTTAAAAAGACAGCTGGACACTATTAATATGCCTACCGACACAGCAGTGATACAGTACATAGACGACATCCTAATTACAGCACGATCAGAAACAGACTGCGAAGATGCATCATTGACGGTTTTACACTTTCTGGCAGACAAGGGGCACAAAGTGTCCCCTTCAAAGTTACAATTCTGTGCACAGCAAGTGGTGTACCTTGGACACTTGCTGTCCACGAGGGGTAGACAGCTGACACAAGAACGTATTCAGTTAATTTCTAACCTTTCACAGCCCAAGACACAAAAGGAAGTGCGGGCCTTCATTGGCCTCACTTCATACTGCAGGCAGTGGATTCCCCAGTATGCCTATCTAGCCAAACCACTCATACAGTTGACAACACAGGAGGCAGCGTCTTCGACTGTCCTCCCTTGGACACAAGAACACACCTTGGCATTTGAGGAATTAAAAAGAGCCTTATGTCAAGCGCCAGTTTTAGCGACTCCTAGTTACAGCAAACCCTTTATGCTTTTCGTAACTGAACGGGATGGAACGGCATTATCTGTCCTCACACAAGATCAAGCAGGAAAACACAAGCCTTGTGCTTATTTTTCTAGTACACTGGACCCAGTGGCCCAGGCTCTGCCTGCGTGCCTGAAATCGGTTGCGGCAACAGCCCTAACCATAAGACAAAGTGACTCGATAGTGCTGGGACACCCCCTGACAGTACAGGTACCGCATGCAGTGGAAGTTCTCTTGAACAGAACACAGACACAACACTTGACCGTAGCGAGACTGACAGGTTATTTCAACCACACATAGAGATCAGACACTGTAATATACTTAATCCTGCTACACTTTTGCCCTCAAGTACAGTAGACACCGCACCACATGACTGTGTGGAAATAATGAATATAGTGACGAAACCAAGACAAGACCTGACAGATGTTGCACTCCCAGACCCTGACCTAACACTCTATGTAGATGGATCATGCATGAGAACGAGTGCGGGAGAATTAGTGGCAGCATATGCCGTGACCACTGCTACTGAAGTCATAGAGACACAAAGAATAGACATACTGTCAGCACAAGCAGCAGAGCTCATCGCTCTGACACAAGCCTGCATAAGAGCTAAGCACTTGAAAGTGAACATTTATACAGATTCATAATATGCTTTTGGCGTAGTTCATGATTTTGGAGTACTATGGAGGGAGAGAGGTTTCTTGACCTCTCATGGGGCCAAAATTCAGCACAGCCCGCTTATTCAGGCCCTGTTGGAAGCAATACATTTACCTGCAGCCATAGCTATCCTGAAATGCAAAGCACACACCAAAGCTACAGACACCATTTCCCAGGGTAATGACCTGGCAGACCGAACTGCTAAACTTACAGCCCAGACGCCAACAGACACGACAAAGACAGAGGTACCATTACTGACAAAAAGTATGACAGTCAGGGATCCTTCTCAAGATGTACTCGACATACAGACACATGCCACTTCAGATGAAATAAAGAAATGGACTGAACAAGGAGGGGTCCAGACTGACCAAGGTTGGATGACTAAGGGTAAAGCAACATGGTTTCTTCCTGATTCCATGGTACAAGTGATCATAAACACAGCACATAGTCCAGCACACTTGGGAGAGAAGGCAATGATAGACAGCTTACAGAATATCTGGTTTAACAAGCACCTGCGTGCAGCAGCGAAACAAAAAATAAGAACATGTATGATCTGTTGTCAGTTCAATCCAGGTAAAGGCATCCCGGTGGAACAAGGCGGATTTCATCCTCTTGACCACCCTTTCGAGGTCCTCCAGATGGATTATATCCAAATGGACAGATGTAGAGGTTACAAGTATGTCCTGGTAGTTGTGTGTGCACTAACTAGATGGACAGAAGCGTATCCAGTCCCAGATTATACTGTTGTGACAACCGCCAGGCAATTGGTGCGCAAATTATTTCCTAGATACGGATTGCCCCGTGTCGTTTACTCAGACAATGGTCAGCCTTTTTCTTCTGAATTAATGAAACAAGTGTCTCTTCTGTTAGGATATAACTGGAAGTTCCATTGTGTACGACACCCTGAAGCAGCAGGCCTTGTAGAAAGACATAATCAGACAATAAAGACGAAACTAGCAAAGATCTGTGCAGAAAAAGGCGTGGATTGGATGGTAGCCTTGCCGGTTGCCCTCTTTTACATGCGTATGGTAGCCCATTCCAGAACAGGCCTATCACCATATGAAGTGGTTTTCGGTAGACCGCCAAACATGTGGGGTACGCCTATGCCTAAGAAAATAACTGATGTTGACAGTAACATGCTTACAGATTACCTGGCTTCCTTGATGTCTGCACTACTCTCTTGTCGTTCACAGGTTGCCGCCGCCTTCCCTGACAACACCCAGGTCAAGGAGCACGCCATAGTCCCAGGGGACTACGTGCTCGTCCGGAATTTTGATCGATCAAGCCCCCTTGAGCCGCGTTGGAAGGCGCCGAAGTTAGTGTTACTAACAACGAGGACAGCGATCAAAGTCGAAGGGAGAAAAGGATGGCTTCATGCCCATCATTGTAAACGGTACTTTGGAGACTCTGGATCTTTGGTAAAGAAAAAAGACATTACAGACTTTGAGCCCCCTTTGCTAGAAAAGAATCCACAGCAAGAGTACAGGTCCAAATTACGATCTAGAAAGCCAGACGACGTTTGATCATTTAAGTCCACTAGGTGGTGAATCGGTTAAACAAGATTTCTGACATGCATAAGATCGCGGACAATAATAGTAGAAAGAGCAAAATGAAAGAAAAATACTGCAAGATATTACGTAGTAGATGTATAGTATCTCTGATTTTTCTGTCTCTTCTGTGCATCACTATAATCTGTGTCAGCTTAATACTACATGTTTTCTTTCCTCCTATTGCCTCATATATACACTCTTCCATTAATGACACCGTAGAGCATACATTTAGTGATCTGCCACCCCATGAATTGTCATATCGACTGGCCCTGCGCAACAATACTTTTATTCGGATGTTGCACCGTTCTCATCAGACCAGCAATGTGACAGATTGCTGGGTATGTGGCCGACTCCCACCTTATCAAAAGATGAAGGGAGTTCTGCCCCTCTTCCCTTTTCCGTTCTCCCACAATGGTTCGTAGAAGCATGGTTTGCCTTAATGTCATCAATAGACAGAAAGTTCACAGTTTACCAGGGTGACTGGATATGGGGGAACTTGAATAAAGTAATGAATGAGGTATGTTTTCCAGACGAAGACGGACTCCCCCAAAGGAAGGGGACCGATCTAGAAAATGAAGAGTACGAGCAAGGAAATGCTTCCCTCAGCTTTATAATGCTGAATGTTCAGCCCATGCAAAATGCGGGTCCCCCGTCTATTTCAGTCCTACCAGTAAAAGGTGATTTGTGCGTTAGAAAGGAAGGATCAGTACATATGGGACACAGCGAGTGTAATGCTGTAGTAGAGTTTAATGATAAAGGAAAGTCCTCTTTCAAAGCATCTCGCCATACCTATTTCATTTGCGGTCCGACAGCCTATGTACATCTGCCCTTAAACTGGGGTGGGACATGCTATATAGAGTTCCTGCTGCCACCCGTCTTTCTGGCCCCATCCCATTATCATCGAGATTCACGACTAGAGCATGTTAGACACAGGAGAGAGACCGATGCCTCAGAGATTGATCAGGCAGACAGCCTGGGAGCAATATACAGATTTCAACAAAGGATTCTTTTTCTTCATAGGTCCCGTCCAAAACAGTAAACTCATACGCCGATTAACAAGGACTCTGGAAGCAGTTGTGAATGAGACTGCATCTGCCCTGGCGAATTTGACCCAGGAACAGTCTGCCATGCGACTGGTTGTTCTCCAGAACCGCCTTGTTCTTGACGTCATCCTGGCGGATAGGGGCGGGGCCTGTAGGGTGATCGGCTCCAGTTGCTGCGTTTTCATACCTAATAACGCGCCATCTGTGTACGCAGCAATAACAAGGCTCCACAAGATTGCTCACGATATACATCAAGACCCAGGCACATGGACTTGGTCCAGTTGGCTCTGGGGTGTAATATCGGCATGGGGATGGAAAGTGTTGTCGTTCCTAGGAATGATACTGCTTATGATATTCGGCTGCTGTCTCTGTCTGCAGTGTGGCCCGGCCATTTGCGGCCTGTGTGCGACTGCCTGTCTTCCACATCCACATATACAAAGGATCAAAGATGAACAAATGATGCTGTATGAACAAATATACGGTCTCATGAGAATAGATGTGTCCTGAAGGGTACAGTAGGGGACAAGGAGGGAATGAGAAAAAAGAAATTTTACATGGCCAATATGTCCCCTGCGTGTACCCCAACGTTTAGTGTATGTGCATGTCACCCATGCATTTTCCCTTTATGCCTGCAATAATGATGCCTCTGCATTTACGTCCCACATTAGGATGCCAGTCACCAAGTCTCCCATAAAAGAAACGTTAATTTTGCACTGAGTCCCATGTGGCCCATGTGTTTGCATTGTGCACTTTCAATATATCGCGAAGAACCCATTTCTCCATTTTGTGGCTCAGCCAGTCCCCGAATTGAAGTTTCATGCCTCCAGACACTCTGAGGGCTGCAGCTACGTGTCCCTGACCTCGCATACTTTTGGCTAAGCCGAGAGAGGCCCAGCACGGGGTGCCAAGACAGTATTGTGCACAACAGTTATCTGCTTGCTCTACAGAATCACATTCCTGCCTGGTGAAGGAGGTAAACAGAACCCGTCTGCAGAGATAGGGCCTAGCCTTTCTGTCTCCGTTTAAGTGATTTGCAGAGCGCGCGTCCATAGAAAGCTCAACGCAATGAACGAAGACATAGATGCCCACACTGGCTCTTGGTAATGAGCGACCTTTGCTTCAGATAATACATCCCCGGACTTAAGATATCAGATAATACCAGACGTGCTGGTCGCCCTGACACTGAAGGCCTCCCTACCAGACCGAAAGTCAGCTCCCCCCAGTTACATGTCAGTTGCACGTCATGATCAAGTTGTGCACACAAGTAGGGCAAAGTTCCAGCTGGCCATGCAACCCCCCTCCATGTATCCACCCACCTATGACTCACCTATGACTCCTCAAGTGAACGCCCACATGCACGCCCACATGCTCTTATCTCTCTTTCTCTTGCTCTGCCTGGAGCGCTCCTCCCTATCTGCGAAATTGAATGTATAAATATTGTACTCTGTGAATAAAGTTTAGAAGACCCTTCCTGAACCTTAGTGGTGATGGAACCGATTCTCCCTTAACTCGAGTTATTGAAATAAAGCCCTTTTGAATCGGACACCACAGACTCTGCCTCTCACTTTATGCATGACCTTTTGTTTATTTATAGAAATTATGACAGGGTAATACTTTATTAACAACCTAGGCAGTAGTAAGAAGATTGCCCACGTAATAGTGGCAGGACAAGGACAACCCACTTCCAGTTAAAAGCAAATTTTAGTAAGCACAATTCAAATAAACACAAATAAAATTATAAAGTTAAAAAGCATGTCAACCAAGCAATTGTGGTACAACGAGTTACAAATGACAAATTATAAAACAAATTATTTAAGAAAAAATTGCACAAAGTATCAATAATTCATAAAAAACACATATAAGCTCTCTATAAGAAATGTATGAGTATTTTGTCGACGGGCGTTTCGGCGGCCAGTGCCTTCTTCAAGACAGAAACTCAAATACCTAAAATTTAAAATTACAGTTAATGACAAAGAATACAACTTTATTTTTCCTTATAGGACTATAAAAACAATACATAATTAGAAAGTAGCATACAAAATAATGAACACTCATGAATTTATAAATGCAATACATTATACTGGAAAGTGGGGAAGGTAGAGTCCTGTATTTATAACAATCAACCCAAATGTGGGGAATAAAACAAGGCCTCAATGCTCAAGTTAAAGGGGAACAGTGCCGGGCAGGGGATAACCAGGAATTTAATAGGCAGGAGCGGTATGGCCAAGGCACAGTCAATGATCACTTATCCTTTAAATGATACAGGCATACATACCAGAGTAGAGAGAGAAACAGATAGGGATAAGTAACACCTGGACAGATATGTTAGATTTTATGCTTTATTAGCCTAACTCGGACTGTTGATATTGCATCAGGCTTACCTGTGCAATGAAAAGGTAGAGCACGAAAGGAGCCTTAATGTGAACTGAGTCTCTCCTTCTATAATTAACATTTAATTACTTCAGGTTGCGAGTATATAGGAGGATATATACTTACTTTCATGCTGGCAGATGTGTGCAGATATATCAATTACGGCACCAGTATACCACTTTAGATAAATTCACGATTGAGTTGGTCAAATAAACTTCTTGGTGTGTTGGGAAGTGATGCAGGGATCAGGCAATTCTCAGAGAGAAGAGCTGTAGAAAATAAGAATAGCCGGATGTCAGAAAAAATTGTAATTCTTTTGTTTAGAAGTGGAGCGGCTGCTGTTGATGACATGCCTACCTATTCCGAAAGTTCCAAAACCATCAAAAATAGACGATATATAGGGATACGATATGGAGCGAACTCCGGTTAGAAAAGCTGCACTTATGAAATTAGAATCTGTAATAAACACAATAATAGCGTGTAAGTGAAGGGGAAAAGCCCATCAATAAGCCTTCTTACGTCAGTCTTTATAGCTATAGCCATGATACGGTTTGCATACCTTATGAAGGTGGATATGCCTGTGAACCTTGATAGTGGTTGGACACGATACACATTTGTGTGCAAAAACGATAAAAACTGTCAGTGCAGTTAGACGCCCTAAAGGAATAACCACATTGATTCAGTGGAGCAATAAATACGTGGGCATTAAATGGATTAATTTACGATATAAAGACCACTAGAATAGCACAGAGACAAACGTTACCTGAATTGATAAAGAATAACGCCACGCCTCCACAAACCTCACGGACAAAAATGTCAGCGCCTCAGTTCTTAGCTACAAACACGACGGCGCTGCAAAAATAGAAGAGTAAGTGCTTTATTATTTTCCTACGTGTCAAATGCAAAAAGAACAATTAATGGACAGAATGCAGAACAATGTTATACATTCACCCCAGTACAGAGATCTGGGCCTAAATCCATAGTTTTTCTGCTCACCATGCCATTCCAGTTTGAACCTAGCCATATGCAAATGAGTCTTGACCCTGCGCCCAATGGGAACAGTCCAGCCCGAACTGCCAGGCCAGGTCCTCCCTGGACTGGAAACAGGCATCCTATGACCGGTTTCGGGGTTTCACCCCTCATCAGCCAGGATAGCTTGAGTCCAGTGGCATGGAGAGCACGGGACCCACGTCTGGGCATCCCCGCCCACTCGAGGTGATGAATGCAAAAAGAACAATTAATGGACAGAATGCATAACAATGTCATACATTCACCCCAGTTAAGAGATCTGGGCCTAAATCCATCATTTTTTCTCACCATGCCATTACAGTTTGAACCTAGCTATATGTAAATCAGTCTTAACCCTGCACCCAAAGGGAACAGACCAGCCCGAACTGCCAGGCCATGTCTTCCCTGGACTGGAAACAAGCATCCTGGGATGCTTGTTTCCAGTCCAGGGAAGACATGGCTTGGCAGTTCAGGGTGGACTGTTCCCATGAGGCACAGGGTCAAGACTGATTTGCATATAGCTGTGTCTGAACTGGGGTGGCGAAGTGAGCTAAAGATCGATGATGGATTCAACTGAGATCTGTGACTGGGGGTGAGCGTCTGAAAAGTTCCAGCGCTCCGTCCATCATCTACTTGTGTTTGCTTTGTTCACCCTAAGTTGGAAGGGTATGCCCAGACGTGGGTCCCTGGCTCACTTTGCCACTGGATTCAGCTAGCCTGGCTGAGGAGGGCTGTTAGCCCGAAACCGGTCCCTGGATGCTTGTTTCCGGTCCAGGGAAGACATGGGTTGGCAGTTCGGGCTGGACTGCTCCCATGAGGCACAGGGTCAGGACTGATTTGCATGTAGCTGTGTCTCAACTGGGGTGGCGAAGTGAGCTAAAGAACGATGATGGATTCAACCCAGATCTGTGACTGGGGGTGAGTGTCTGAAAAGTTTCAGTGCTCCGTCCATCATCTCCTTGTGTCTGCTTTCATCATGTCAAGGCGTTTATATTGACTACCATTAAATTAGCTTAAGGTAACACTTGTTATTTAGAGTGAAACTGAAGTGTAAAAGCGCAGTAAAGTACTATATAAAATATCTAAAAATATTTTTATAGGGTGAGGCAGTATGTTTATCGTTAACCAAGGAAAGTTATTGTCTGACTAGAAAGTAAGATTCTTCTTACCTTCGATTTTTTTAACTTCTGTGTCCTGTATCATCAGACTGAACGCAAAGGCTAAGTGTTGTTAGCGTTGGACTAGAATACAATAATAGGTTCCTTGCCTTTTTCAATTGCTTTGATCCATGGTGCCAGTGTGTGTGATAAAAACTGGGGTGCCACTATTGTGTTTAAGGGGCAATAGTGGAGTAAAGAGGCATCTCTTAGAAAAGACAGACCAGTGGGGAAAGGGGATGGAATATCTATTATCTTTAAAAACCAACTCCAACTCTCTCTTGCCAAGAATACCGACTACTCAACTTTCTAATACCTTGGAGCAGAACTTAAAGTTCAAGGTTCTCCTCCGATTCGCCTACACAATATCTACCACCCTACCCAAACTACACCTGCTTAACAAATATTGGGGCCCTTAAATCTTCTCTTATCTTACGTGCTATACTCTCTCCCTTCTCCCTTCCTCCTATCTACCCCGTCACACCCTTCGACCTTTATTGCCTTTCCTCTATCCTACCCTTTCTCCCCCTTCTCCTCCCCCTTACCTCATCCTTCCATTACTCCACCCCTTCTTTCTCACCTAACCTACTCCCAATATACACAGACTACTGAGCGTACCTCCTGTTGCTGTATAAAACGTGTACCTTCCTCTGCCACTTTATGTTTGCAATTAACACCTCGCCTACTTATTTACCAGTGCAAACTATATTTTTTAATGTGTTCTCTCTATTTATCCTGTCTGAATACTGCATTTTTTACTGTATATATATATATATATATATATATATATATATACATACTTACACTGACGAAGGAGTACCGCTGAAACGCGTATGTGCTTTATTTTTTGTGCTAAATAAATCCGACTGGAGGATTTAACTCCCCACGAGTGCTGGTTATTTCTTGGAGCTTGCGATATATATATATATATATATATATATATAGAAAGCGTCTCCTCTCAAAGAAAGGAGCAGTAGCCTTTGCGGGGATTCATGGCAAAACTCTTTATTTCAAATTGATGGCGGATATATATATATATTTTTTTCTCACTAAGGATGCGGCACACAAAGTTCTGAAATATTAGCAATTCAGTTTATTACTCCAACTCAGACCAATGCGTTTCAGCCTAGAAACAGGCTTTGTTCACGGTAAGTGAGCAACCTTCTATGTTTACTATTTATCCCACCTGGCTGTTAAGGTGCATTGTGGGACTAATGGTTCATAATTTCAACAATAACATTTTCAATATTCTGACATACAGTATTTTAAACGCATACTATATTTTTGACATGATAATATATTCACACGCTGCTGTTACGCGCTGTATTTTGTTATGATATTCACACGAAAGTATATAATAGCGCTTTGCATTTCTGCGCCAGTCCTTGTCATTATGGTATAGTACCAGTTCAAAATTCCTTTCACATGTACAAGTTTTTTTTTTTTAATTTGTTTTTATTGTTGCATCACATAGCAATAATCCCAGTCATATTTTTCCGTTGGTTGCAGCATCAACATTCTGCTGCAGTCAACCAATAGCGCAACTTTTTCTTTTTTATTAAACAACTCTTAACTTTAAGGTCATCGATTGGATAGTTGGTACATTTCAGATAGATTATTAGAGCATTCAAATCAACCATCACAATGGGCAAAGCCTTTAATACCACAATTTGCAGATCTATTATGCCAACCCTACGAGCCCGGCAAACCCTGGGGCTATCCTGTCTGAACCCCTCACCAAATTCCGTTCTCCCCTACTCAGTTTCCTCCTCATCCCCTGAGCTATCCATGTCTTCCCCTTCCGGCAGCGGCTCACACAGCTCCCCCCTATAAGTGTTCCAAGGTGTCCATATTTTGTTCCATTTACGTGGGTTGGCTCTTTGTTGGTACACTGCCCGTTCCACCACCATAAGCATATCCATATTCCGGCACCACTGTGCCAGGGTCGGCGTCTCCGATGATCCGCATTTCTGCGCTGTATCTCGTTTTGCTAACATCGTGCCAATGACCACCCATTGCCTTCCATATGATAAGTTGTTTGGGCCCCACACATTCAACAGACAACCTCGGGGGTCAGGTGTGATCGGGATTTATAAGGTTTGGGCCATCGTGCGTGTTACTCTCCGTCAATAGTCCACCATGCTGGGACAGGACCATAGGGTGTGGTACAATGTGCCCTCCTCTCCGCAATGCCTCAGGCAGTAGGGGTGATCCGCTCTTTGGATTTTGTGCAGAGCGGTGCGTGTATAGTATACTCGGTGCAATATTTTAAATTGCACCAACCTAAATCTTGACGAGATGCCAGCTTCTTTAGGCGATGCCAGCACTGCATTCCAGTCTGTCTCATCTAGTTCTCCTATTTCCCCCTCCCATTTTTCTTTCAATTTCTACAACGGGTCAGGTAAGTTGTTTATGAGTTTACGGTAAGTGAGGGAAGTAGCACTGGCCTCCATGTAATCTGTACGTAGTCGGTCCTCCAACGGGGCCGATTCTGGGACATTAGTGCCTGGTTCTATTGCTGACAGTAATGCGTGACGAATCTGTATGTAACGGTATATTTCCGTAATGCCCAATTCGTACTGTTCCCTCAGGGTCTCAAACGGAACCACTCCATCCTTCGTCCACATATCACCCACCGTGGAAATCCCGATATTGTCCCACTGTTCGAAGTCTTTACTGTGTCTCAGATGCCCCAAAATTCTGGAGTCCCACAGGGGTGTAAATCGTGTAACTACTCCCTCCCATTTTAGTCGGGTTTGGGCTTTATGCCATAGCGTCACAGTGTGTTTAGTTGGGCCGCTGAGTTTTGCCATCAATCCTTTATTGTAGAGTGGGGCCAGAAACGTGTTTGTCCCTAGCTGCCTCTTATCCGCCATATATGCCGGATCGTCCTGCGGCCTGTGTATCCACTGGTTAATCACTTTGAGGTGGGCTGCCCAGTAATATAGTTCCAAATTTGGGAGTGCTATCCCCCCACTATACCAGTCTCAAATCAATTTCACATGCGCCAGCCTGGCCGGTCTGTTTCCCCACAATAAACTGGACAGTTGAGTCGATATTTGTCGGAAGAACGATGATGGGACCAACTCTGGCGTATTTTCCAGGACGTATAGGAAACGGGGTAGCGCCATCATCTTGAAAAGTGCGGCTCTACCCAACAGTGTTAATGGGAGGGTTTTCCAATGACGTACGTCTGATTTTAGTCTGTCGAGCAGCGGGCTGAGATTTAAGTCCTGAAAGGTCGCATGCTCTCGTGTGATTTCGATCCCTAGATATTTAAAGGAGGTGGGTTCTAATAATAATGGGCAGTCCGCACTTAGGGTCGGCGGCGTGCCGTGGAGCATATAGAGCACAGATTTCGTCCAATTTATTTTGTATCCCGAGGCTGTGCCGTGCCTCTCACACAAGGCCAGCAGTACCGGAATACCAGTTGCTAAGTCTGTTAGGTAGATCAACATGTCATCGGCATATAGTGACACCCTGTCTTCCCAGTCGCCTCCCCACCGTATGCCCTTCAATAACTGGGTGGTCCTGATGATGGTGGCTAAGGGTTCCAGGACCAGTGCGAACAGGAGCGGCGAGAGTGGGCACCCCTGTCTCGTTCCCCTCGCTAGTGGTATTTCTCTCGAGATGTGGCCATTTGCTGTCACTCGGGCTACTGGGCTTTTATACAAAAGTCTAATCCACGCTACAAATTTTGGGCCGAAACCCATATGCTCCAGAACCGCAAAGAGGTAGCGCCATTCCACCAGGTCAAACGCCATTTTGGCGTCAAGTGACAGGATAGCTGCTGGTTCTGACAGTAATGGAGCCTGTGCATTCACGCCGTGTAGGCGCGTGAGATTCATCGCCGTACTCCTATGCGGCATGAATCCGGATTGATCAGGATGTATTAGATGCACCAGATGAGGTAACAGTCTGTTGGCTAGTAGTTTCGCTAAGATCTTACTCTCAGCATTAAGTAGAGATATTGGGCGGTATGACCCGCAGTCCTCAGGTGGCTTGCCGGGTTTTGGTATTGCTATTATAGTTGCTGCGCGTTGATCGGGCGGCAACTGTCCCTGTTCCAGACTGGCCTTATACATATCTAATAGGGGGGTCGCAAGCGTTTCCGACATGGTTTTATACCATTCAATCGGTATCCCATTGGGACCTAACGCTTTTCCTGAGTGTAATGCAGTGATGGCTATCTGTAACTCTTCAGCAGTCAGGTCCATCTCCAACTCGTCTTTATTGTCCTGTGACAAGGTGCGAGTGGGTACTCCTGCGAGAGACGCCTCCGCCAACTCTCGGGTAACATCGAATTCAGGGGAATATACTGTTTGGAAGTGGTCAGCCAGGAGTTCTACTATCAGTGAGGGACGGGTTTGTAGTACCCCTGCAGGATCTCTCAAGTGTAGGATAGCCCTCTGCCCCTCCCGTTTTTTCTCTAGCCAGGCAATGAGCCTACCAGCTTTGTCACCTACATTGTAGATTCTGTGTGCTGTCGTCGCTATATTGTCCACTACCTTGCGGCGTATGTGGTCGGTATGACGCTGCTGACACAGTCGAAGTCTGTGCAGCTTGTCCCTCTCGGGTCCGTCTCATGCTCTCTGTTGGCCTTGGCGAGCCCGTCTTCTAGGTCTAGGAGCTCTTGATTTTGCGTTCGTTTGTATCTCGTGATAGTGGAAATAGCCTGTCCCTTGAGAACCGTTTTGTACGCTTCCCATAGGATAATGGGCACATGTACAAGTTTTAACTTGGGTATAGTACCCTATTTCCTATAGCTGTCACATGTCTTGCATTTGTTCTTTCAGTTCTGTTTGGTTTCTCCATTTTCATTCTAAATGTACATGAACATTTTGCAGGCGAGTGTGGTGAGCCAGAAATGCAGACCGGATGGTAGACTTTGAAGCGAGTGTCCTCCCGAAAGCTAAAGGGCAATTTGTGTTTTCATTTTGCAGCGGCGGCCTCGTCGTGGGAGTGGCACCGTCTCCACAAAGTGAAAAGGAGAAGCTGAGCCTGGAACTGTTCTACGGCGCATCAGCGCTTCAAGTCCTGATTTATAAACTCTCCACGCGGACCTGAATCCTACTAAAGAAACGAACAAAGCTTTTAATGAACACGTGCGGTGGGCTCTCTTAAAAGGACTCCGCTTCCTAAAGGAGGGGACCCCAGTTACCAGCATGCAATACAATCTGCCTAATGAGTGCACACCCATTAGGGTGCTAATTAACATATGCATCCATGGAAATAAAAGAGGGCTGATTCCACCGCATTAACGTGAAGCCAAGCCTCTGATGAGATGCCGTGTGCATCGAAACGCGTCAGGCACCAAAACATTTTGCAGGCGAGTGTGGTGAGCCAGAAATGCAGACCGGATGGTAGACTTTGAAGCGAGTGTCCTCCCGAAAGCTAAAGGGCAATTCGTGTTTATATATATATATATATATATATATATATATATATATATATATATATATATATATATATATATATATATATATATATACACTTACACATACACTATACTATGTGCATTTTTTAATACATTGTACTGTACTATCTTCCATCCTTGGCCACCCTGTCTGGTTCTCTCTTCTATGCTGCCCTTCTCATACTATTTGGTGTTTGTTTCTGGGTGCTTTGGCTTAGCTTAACATGGCCGTCTGTTTGGTTTCTTCTTGTTCCTTTGGCGTCCTGCCCCATTTTTGTGCTTGGCCATTTGGTGAGGGTCTGGCTGTGGTTTGCACATGGTTTCTGGGGTGTTTTGCCCTTTGTGGGCCACAGTCGTTACTTATGCTGTGTGGAGTGCTGGGTTTGGAGTGTTGGTGCCTTCACTCCAAACCCAGGAGGTGGGGAACATCCCATATCCAAAAAAAAAGAAACTTGCCTTCAGCCATTAAGGACTGACACCTGGGACTGCAGGGTAGCACCTCCTACAAGGCAATAATGTCCCATCACTGGAGAAGGAACAGTCCTGGAGCATATGGGACAACCTATCTCAAGCTGTCAAGCCAAAGCAAATTGGACAGAGTAAGACCCACTCAATGCAATCTGCAAATCCAGCGGAGGGGTCAAATAGCAACAAGCTGTGGTCACACCACCGTGCCCATACAACATCCAGAAACCAACACAAAATCAGGGCCGATGGGCACAAAAGAGTGCCATGGAACTCAGGCCAGGAAACCACAAGTTCTGTTCAGAATCATAGCAGACAACAGGGAAACCAAACTAAAGATAAGCACAAGTGCCAGCCGGAAGCAAAACTCAACCCAGGCACTATAATCCAGAGGAGGGGATAGAGTAGGATCATGGTGGATCACCCATAGCTCCAATGCATAAAAAAGGGAAGGGGTGGTGTAGAAGCCCAGGCAATAAGTCATAATCATCTAATGATAAATAGCTAGGGGGCATTCCACCCTCAAATGAAAATCACATGGAGAAACCAGGGATGCAGCCCAAAAACATTAACTGGGATCAAGCACAGACCCCAGCTGCAGGCCATTGAGTGCAACGGTCCAAACCAGGATAAAGGTGGCCAGCCACAGTAGAAAGCGCAGAAAATAACCCAAAACCAGACTGCATCCAAAGAACGAAGGTGGTAGAAAAGCTGTGCTAGAAGGAAGCAACCTCACTCAGAGAATTGGGGAACCCCAACAACCAGAAGCCTAGAGAACAGAGGAGGAACAAAACAGTACTCCCTGGCAGACCCAGAGCATGCTAATGTAGAAAGTGGCATATGGGGCAATGCACAGACCAGAAAATGGGGTATTTAGGAAGGCCTCTCCATTCTAAAACTGATCCATAGCAAAGCGCTCAGGGAAGAAGCCACCATCAAAATAGCTAAATACATGTTTTTTTAAAGGGGCAGTCTACACTCGTACAGCACACAGTAGTTGCAACACATTCCCAGGCACACAAGGAGCACAGAGAACAGCATATCACAAACCCCTATACCAAACAAGATGGGATGGAGAAAGAAGGACATTTTGAGGTGTATGATGATAGACAACTCCCCAACCCACAAGCAACAAGTCAATCAGAAATGCACACAGCATGCCAAACAACAAATCCCATGAACAAAGGAAGGAAGGAAGGCTTTATTATACAGCCAGTCAGAGGTGAAGTGTGGGCATGCAATGAGGTCCAAGCCCAGCAAGAAGTACACATGGAAGCCCAAGTACAACCCACATTCCAAAGGGTGCACACAACTGACCGCCTGCAGTGTTGGACCTGCACCCCACACACAGCTGGTACACTTCGGCCACACGCCCAACAATAAGCATTAAGGGAAGAGGTCCACACCCAGCTCCATGGCCCTGTGAAACTGCATCCAGTGATGCAGAAAGTACATTAATCTCAACCCGAACCCCAAACCCAACAGTAAGTGAGAGAGGGGTATTCCAATCATTAGCACTACACAGTTGTGATAAGTTTAGCAGTAAAGAGGTGGAACTGAAGGCACCACAGGAGAGGGTACGATTCTCATAAGACAAACACAAGCATTGGGAAAGTTAACAGGTCTCTGCTTTGGACAGGTCCAGCTCTTAACCTGCCATGTGCTGGCAAGCACTGCTGGGCACGACCATCGGCACAGTGAATCCACCTCTGATTCCTTATTTTTAAGTGGACCCTTTTGTAATCTGACCTCAGATTTACTGATGCCCCTGGCAGCGGTAACCTGGAGACGTTACCAGGCATTTCATCAGGCCATTTGTAATTGCCTTCTTTCCTACTGCTAGGGACTAGTGTCTATTAAAATGATTCGATTATGTTAAAATGATTGTAGTTTTATGTAGCCAATAAACTAACAATGTAATGCTACACAAGGTATATGTGAGGATGGAGTAAGTGACAAGGAGATGACAGCAGAGGCAGTGAGTGCCATGTATCCAATATTCTAGTTCAACTCTCGTAATGAAATGCTGGATGTGTGTTTTTGTTGTAAATTATTGTATTTTTTTTATCTTATTGACTATTTGTTACATGGTACCTTCTCTTCCTCCTTCCCCCCTCCTCCCGTTTGTCCCTTTGGTTTGCCCCTTGAGCTCTGGAACTGAAGCTCATTTAGAATGTTCATGTGAGGAAAATGGACCTGGCCAGTCTGAGGGCGGTAAGAGCAGAGCCTGGCGGTATTTATGGTCGATAAAGAAGACCTCTGTTACACCTTGCTCTGCAATTTCTTACTTCACTTCCGTCTTATTTTTATTTTGATGATTGTGCTATTCCAGTGTTCTAAAAGGGTATTAGAATCCATCACCTCTTGTACCGTGCGTTAGCCATGACGTATTCGGTAAGTGGTTAATGGAAAGAAATGTTCTTATATGACATATTTAATACAGACATACTTTAGCAAAAATACCATAAAATGTCATCTGTAGTTTTGCCAGCAATTTTAGCCAGTATAGTGGAACCAGCCGATAGGTTCGCGGTTGGAGGTTGTCTAGCGTTGCATAGTTTTAAAATTATTTTTATCAGCCCTGCCTCCTCCCTCTATTCATGAGCCTTACTCTTCTTCAACCCCAAACCTCAAGTGCCTCGTGATGTAACCAGAGTAGAAAGGAACCTGATGAAAGTAGGGATCTGCAGAGCTAATCAGTACCACCAGCAACGGCAACTTTAAACCTTCCCGTCTATCCTCACACCACTCATCCGACTCCCAAGATAAACTAGTCACTGAAGGACACCAACATGCTTCCTACATGGGCTCACAACTAAACTAACTCCCTTCCAAACAAAGTGAAATCTGGAATAAAAAAATATTGTCAATTTTAAAAAGCAAGTTAAGCACTGAGCACTTCGTCGCAGTGTCCGGCAGATGGCAGTGCAGGATCGCAGTTCTATTATGCTCTAATCATAGTAGCACCACCTGATTCAGAGTATGTTTCTCTGATTGCTTGCCGAGACGCCCATAAAACTCCACATTTAGTTATGGGCTTTAAAACAAGCACTCAAAGGGTACGTAGTTGCGTCTAGAAAGTTGAGTTGATAAATCAGAACTAAAGCCCTCATTTATAAGAGTTCTTAAAAAGAGAGAGGGACCCTTTGGCACCCAAAGGATTAGGGTTCAAACCAGAATTCACTCTTGAATTTTCATTTATAAGAGGCCTACGCCGCCGGAGTGTCACTTTTTAAAGACCATCCTGTGGATCAGGCCTCTCAATCATGTCTATAGGGCGATGCAAACCTACACTGCGTGGCTTTGCATGGCCTCGTAGATATGGAGTAAGGTACGCAAGCGTGGCAGTGGAGTTTCCCACGCAGCACCCATGGATTTTGACGCTGCGCCTCATTTACTTAACCATGTAAGAATGGGGCAGTGCCAAAAACTTACACCTCCCTAGAGCAGGGTAACGTTGTTTCCTCTTTCCAGGTGTGCTGCATTCTGCAGCACACATAGAAAGAGGAAAATGCTGCAGGATTGTTTTTGTGCAGGAAGGTGCTCCTGCACAAATACAATCCTGCCTTCAATGGCGCCCTTGCACCATGCAGGGGGGCCTAGGTTGGCTCTAGGCGGTAAATTGTGCACCAGCACAGAGGGAAAGGACAGGAAAGCATTTGATTTAATAAATAGGGTGCATGCCTGCCCTTTCACATTGGCGTAGGGCAGCAAAGCAAGAAGACTTGCGGTGCTGCGCTACGCCAATTCCTCATGAATGAGGCCCTACATTTTAAAAATTACAAAATTGCCTTAATTTTGACTTGATTCTCTGCCGTCACTGTCTCACAACCCATAAACCACGATGTTTGTAAATCCATTTCTTCTTTTGCTTTGTTGCTGTTCACAATCCAGTACCTCACCCAGCTAGAACATCCAGCGATGCGTCAGAACACATAGGCGAGTCCCATTGTAAAAGCCCTGCATCAATCCTTACGCCTAGTCTGAGCAGACAAAAGGATTATGACACAGTGAAGTCATAGAGTCATGCAGTGAAATGTTGTAAATTTCACTGGACCAGTTCTACGTGAATTTTTTGCATTGGAATGCCTACCTTGCATACATTATACCTGGTGCAGGTATAGTGTGATGCAGGATTCTAAAAATAGATGCACTAGACCCAATGCGTCAGTTTGTATAGATGGCGCAGTGAGGCACACTGGTTGCGCCACCACTGTGTAAAACGAAAGTGACAAAGGGTTTGTAAATGAGGCCCTTAGTGCATTGCCAGTCGGTAGTCATGGAACTCTAAAATTGTGTGGCAAAGGAGAACCAAATCATTTGTCTGAGCTGACGGAAAGAAATGCAAGTTATGCAACAAAGAATTCAGACTATTCAGCTATAATGCGCTAAAGGTAAATTACGCAGCACTTTCTGCGCATTATCAAGCCATTTCACTATTAGCATACATTGATACCAAATATATCCAAGTGCTTCTGAAAAATACATTAATGGGCCTATTTACGACGTGGGTTGCATCACTCTTGCGCCACCCAACGTGGGGCAAGAGTGACAGAAACCCTAATTTTTAAGTTTCAAGTTTAAGTTTATTGTTTCAGTTAGTTAAAATCATAACAGTTTCGCTAACTAGGCAATTATGATTTGTTATACTGTATAGCCATCATGAATATGTGCAAAACAATTCAAAAAGTCATTCAGCTACTTACTTGCTAGTATGCACATATTTTTAACTGCTAAGTGTTTTTAAAACCGCGCCTCAATTTGTGCAAAATGGACCTGCATTAAAAACTAAATTCAACGGAACAATTCGAAAGATCGTTCCGCTAATTACTTATTGATATACAATGTTTTAGCAGATTGAAGATTAAAAACAAAACCTGGATTTCTGCAAAAATTGGCAAGTGTTAAAAGTAATTTCATCACAGCAAAACTACAACAGATTTTTAACTTAGATCTTTACACACTTCCTGCCCCTGAACGCTTTGGCATGCTTTAAAAATAGGGAGGTGGTCAAGTGTGTAGGCCTTGCTCGAACTTTAAAAGAATTAATACAACTTGCTGTGATAAGTTAAATTAAATTAAAGAGGTGTGTTCCGGACAGGAGGTAGCTTTGACCAGGTAAAACTTTTGGGGCCCATCGACTCCTAAATAAGGGCTGCAATTGTACTTGTAATAAGTCTCAGACACCTATCGGAATAATGGCTTCCGGTTAAACTATTGATGAAATCTTTGCCTAGGAGGGCAGTCTCTTATGTGGCATGGCTTCTGTTGTGCTGAAAGTTGTTTGTTCACTTGTAGTAAGAGCTTGGCGGCCCTGCAGGAGAGCTGAATTGAATGGCAGTTCAATAATATCGACACAGCTTGGCGGCACGATCTTATCTTAAGTGCCCGAAAAGCAAGGCACAGTCATTTCTGTTGAAGTTGGTTGACGGCAGGACAAATGCAAAGAAAGTGTAGCTGGGGTTCCTCAAATAGACCACATAGACGGCAAAGAGAGTCCGAAAGGGGAACATCCTTTACAACGCAACTTTTAATCCATACTAACATTACGACGCAGCTATTACAACGCAAGTCGTTCAATGACTTGCGCTGGAGGGCGCTGCAGGTTAGGGAATAGTTTAATTTTCTATCCAACACCTTCCCTACTATCCACGGGGACTGGAGTTGGAATAGAAAATTAAACTATTCCACTATCCAGCGCCCCTCAACGCAAGTCGTTGTAACGACTTGCGTTGTAAAAACTGCATTGTAATGGCATGCGGAGTAAAAGCATGCATTGTGATGTCATACATCCGTGTGGACAACATTGCTTCCAGGTTGGGGCTTGATTTTTTGAAGGGAAGACTCCCATGAGGAATAGTAGGAGAAAGTGTTGGATGGGTTGAGGAATGTGGCATGCGAGGTATTGTTGGGGGCCCCTGTTGGGATAAGATTGTAAGACTGACCAGCCATGCTTTTCCCCAGTCATTTCTGCTCTGTCGAGCATCCAGGAATTTAACTTGGCTGCTTTGTCGGATATTTTTTTAAAAGCTGTAAAACTGATGTCAGATTTATGAGTCATGCAAGGCCACTTTATGTGACCCTGAGCGACTCTATAAATCTGGAGACAGGCAAACAGCGCAAATCGCTGCATTGCCTTAATCTGCCCTGGGAAGAAGTTCCACGGGCATTGCATGGGTGTTCCCACGGAACTCCCGCGGTGTGAGACACATCCCCAGATTTACCTGAATTGGTAAACCTAGGAATACGCCAAAAAGATACGCCTTCCCAGGAGATGCGTAAACAAGTGAAATATCTTTATTTTTCCTTGTTATTTCCTCTTTCTATGTGTACTTCACCCTGCAGCAAACATAGATAGATGAGTACGCCTCTGAGGATTGTTTTTATGCAGGAAGGTGCGCCTTCCTGCACAGAAACAATTCTGCATGCAACACAGGCATCCTTCGGGCTCAATTAGGAGCTCTCCGAACAGAGTGCAGTGCCGAGGGGGCCCCTGGAGCTTCGGGCCCCCCGCACTGCGTGGGCTGCGGGGGCCTTTCTAACGCCCCTGACCCTGGCTCTGCAGAGAGGGCTTTCTTGGTAGACAGATATGAGGTCGCTGGTAATGCTTGGAAGAAAATGAGGAAATACAGTGACCAAGAGGGTAGCTCACAAAGGCGTAGGGATAAGACAAAGAAAGAACTCCGATGTGGGAGTAAATGCTAGGTGTGTGGATGTGGGGAAAGGAACAGCTTTTTTTTGGAAGACCTTTAATACAATAATTGCAGTTACACAGCTTCTGGCCTACAACCCAACGGGCTGGCCGCAATCGTTGAATCAGAAGCACATATGGGTCATAGCACACAGCCAGAGTACCGACAGCCAAAGGCCCGGCGGCGTATCAAGCAGCATCAAGCAGTACAGAGCTCGGAGCCGAACTTGGCTGAGCAATAAGGAATCCATCTGAGGTCTCATTTTTGCTTTTTTTTTATGAAACAATAGGAAACAACGATAATCCCCCCCCCCCCCAACCCTCCCCTCCCCGGGTGTAGTACAGCAATTGTGCAAATATCGTATGGGACAACAGACTCGATGCGAGGGGACCTCACTCCATAAGAGAGAGTCATAGCAGGATAATCGCCAAGACATACATTAAGCGAACCTAGGAATTGCAATAGTTTGGAAGGGTCAACCACAGGCAGAAGCTACGCAATCAACAGCATGACACCGGCCAGGCGACCAGCGTATATCCAAAGGCATCAGCATGAAGCAGCAGTCAAGAGAACAGGAGTGGCCAGCAGCGTGCCATCTCCAATCTGGCATCTCCCCATGCAAAACAACTCTCACTCAGAGATATGGGCAAGACTAGTCATCATCAGACAATTGCGCCAACATATAGGTGGTATACGGTCCCCAGATATCGCGGGGGCGGGAGCCTGCTGGTAGTTCCTCATAATAGCATGTCAATTGATCCCGACTGTATGCCATTTCCTGCAGCCAAGTCTTCACCTCCGGCAACCGTCTCCCCCCCAACAGGTCGCCACTCTGCGCTTGGCCAGCGCAGCGCCAGCGCCACCAATCGCCTCACACCCAAAGGAACACCAGACACCATTCCCAGCAAACATGCACGTGGTGTTGCCTCAATGGTCGCCGAGGTCATAGCAGACAATGCCTCAGTCACAGCTATCCAGAACCTAGACACACGCGGGCACGTCCAAGCCAGATGCAAAAAATCAGCCACGGCAGCCCCGCAGCGCACACACGCAGATGAGTCACGCAGACCAAATTTAAAAAGTTGCTCCGGAGAATAATACCATTGTTGCAAGAATTTATAATGCAAGAGTCTAAAATTCCTATTAGCAGCAAACTTCCCGGTCATAGCACAGCATTCCACCCATTCATCCTCCAAGAGTGGCTCCAGCAAACACGCACCCCACCTAGCCTTCACAGCCACATCCATACCACACTCCTCATCTTGTGAAATTTTGTACAGCCTCGAAACCATTTTGACTCGAGAAGTAGCTGTATACAGGAACTGCAGCGCAGCCAGTGCGGGCGGCTCCATCGGGAAGGTCGGAAAATGAGCGCGCACTGCGGCTCGTAACCGGACATAGGTGAAGGTAGCCATAGTGCCATTGTTTGTTTGGTCCAATATCGACTGTAAAGCCAGAAAGCGGCCCGCCGGGAAGATATCCCCCATTGTGGTTATACCAACATCCTGTAGTAGGTGGATAGCCCCTATCTCACTCGAGACCGATATATGCTCATGATAGAGCAAGGGCATGTCCGGCGCATAAGTGTCAAGGAACCTGCGCGCCTGCCCAACTCCCGCCACGCCCTCACCGCGCTCTGCACCGTGTCCACCTCGCCCCTCTCATATACAGAGTGTGAGTTTACAATCATAGCTTTTAATGGCAATGGATGCGTCGCTGCCGCCTCGATCGCCACGTGTGGCATATATGGCGGCACCGAGATCCAGTACGAGGCAAAATGCGCCTGCCCACATAAATAGTACAACTTCATGTCAGGCACCGCAAATCCACCTCTCTCATATGGTTTGGTCAGGGCATCCCATTTCACTCGCGGTTTCTTCCCTCCCCAGGCCAAGGTAATTAGCAGGGACTGCAACGTTGTGAAAAAACTAGACGTCAAGCGGAGCGGAATGTTGACGAAATAATATAGAAATTTGGGAAGTACCACCATTTTGATCAGAGCTACGCAGTCTGCGAACGACAGTGGCAATCGAATCCAGCGCGCTACTTGGTCTTCTAATTTGGAGATGGCCACACCGTAGTTAGCCCGAACCATTTCTTGGGTATCTCTATGTATCCATATGCCCAAATAGCGGACAGGCTCCTCAGCCCATTCCAAAGGAAATTCTAATGGAAATGGGCGCGTAATATCGGTCAGTGGCAGCACTACGGACTTCCTCCAATTTATCGACAGGCCGGAGAAACGTTCAAACCACACATATTCCCTGAGCACCCCATCTAGATATCTGTCTGGCTCTCGAATATAAAGCACCATGTCATCCGCGTACATGGACACCGCCAGGGAGCGGAGACGAAAACACAGAGCCGAGGATGCGTGCCGTTGGCGCAAAATACAGGCTAGGGGTTCCAAAATGATTGCAAACAATAAAGGCGATAGTGGACACCCCTGCCTCGTACCCCTCTGTATTGCAAATGGTTCCGACACCCGCCCATTCACTCGCACATGGGCCACAAGATTAGTGTACAACAAAGCAATCAATGACGTGAAAAAGAACGGCACACCCATGCGATGCAGTATTGCCATCATGTATTTCCAGGTCACAGAATCGAATGCTTTGGTAGCGTCCAATAGGACCGCCACAGCAGCTAAGTCAGGTTTGAGTAGGTGTAGGACAGCAAAAAGTGCTCTTAGGTTATGCGTGGTGGAGCGCGCCGGTACAAATCCAGATTGGCCCGGCAACACCATTACCGGTAATAGTAGTTGCAATCGCGTGGCTAACACTTTGGCAATGATCTTAACAACAGTGTTCATTAACGACAACGGTCGGTATGACTCACAGCTGTCTAAAGGTGTACCCGGTTTCGGGAGTACCACCAGCAGAGCCTCCCTCAACGTCGCAGGTAGTTGCCCTCGTTCAAAGGCCTCCTCCAACACCATCGCCAGATGTGGCAATAATAAATCCACATACTCTTTATAGAATTCAGGCGGTAGGCCATTCGTACCAGCAGCCTTGGCAGAGCCGCAATCGCATCCTTCAGTTCTCCCTCTGAGATATGGTGCATCAGAAAGTCCTGCTGTCCCTTCGAGAGCCAGACAAGTGCGATGTCTTCTAGATATTCCGAAATTTCCCCCTTGTCTGCCGTGTCTTTATATGCATACATGTTGGTATAGTACCGAGTGAAACAGTCCAAGATACCTTCCGCATCGGTCACAGTTTTATCGCCCTCCCTGATCTCCTGCACTGCACAATGTTTAGCCCAGGGGTCCTTTAGCCTATCCGCCAGTCCCCGCCCAGGCCTGCCACCCTCTCCATAGTACCGTTGTGAGAAGTTGGCCCGATATGCAGCGTTCGCTATGTATCGTTCCAAACGACCCTTATGATGATTGGTTGTAAGTCAACCTATAGACCAGCTATCCTAGTAGCGTGGATACGAGCAGTCTAAGGCTAAAGACTCGAGAGGGCGTGTTAAGCCAGCTGTTTACCACACATGTACCCCTTGAACACCCAGTGAAAGGACACCACACAAGTGTTATGAAAATAAACAGGATATTTATTAAGATTCACAACAGCCCTGTACTCTTTATGAGGACAGGGTACTAAGCACAAACCAAATCTCTTAGGAAAATACTTCAAGTGCACAATTAAAACAAGTGTCCGAGGACACGGAAAGTTTAAGGTCTCGGGCGGACCCGATAAGGCAAGTCGGAAGCGAGGGACTCGGGACCCTAGAGTAAAGAGGCTATGCAGGCACCGAAATGCCGAGTTACCTAGCCACGAGGGCTGCGGCTGCACAAGTCTTACAGGCGTCGGGGTCTTCGCTGACGAGCCAGGAGCCGGAAGAAAAGGAGTTGCTGGCCGGCGACCAGTGAGGAATAGTTCGTAGAGATCCAAGCCTGGATCCGAGATTGATGATACCTGAAAGCAGAGGGGACCAAGTTCGTACTACTAGCCAGTAGTCAGAGGGTACCAGGAAGGCACCGGTTGGCCGTCACCTCGACCAGGTGAGTGGGCGACGCTAGGCTCTGCAGTCTCACGGACCAGGAGGCGTTGTCGGCGACCACGGTGGAGGTGCGAGCTGTCCCACGAAGGATGATGCTGTCGGCGTCGCTGGGCCCAGGATGGGGCAACAAGCCTTGGCAGATCTCAGGGCCACGTGGTGGGCCTAAGATGGCGTCTTGAGTGGACCAGGAGGGTCCGGGGTGCTTCTCGCAAAGATGGAAGCAAGGGCCAGTCTGGAGCAACCAGACCAGCAGTGTTGATTGTCGGATGTCGTCACGGAAGGGCACAAGCCAGCGGCTAGTGACCAGACAACGTGCTGAGCAGCGAGCAGAAGGGCCCCACGCAGATCGTGGAGATGCTGGGAGATTGCACTTCGGTGCTGGAGCGGCTCAGGGTCGTGGCTTCTCGGACCCCAGAGCACTCACCAGAGAATTGCTTCGATGGTCGTGCTGGTTAAGAAAGCGTGCAGGTTTTGATGATGGCCGGTCCCTCGAGGTCTCGTCGCACCCACAGATCGGTAGAGGTCAGAGGTGCCAGGGAAGCCGGTTCTCGTCGAGCTGGGCCGTCGGATCCTTGAGGAAGGACTTACAGCAACCCGCAGAGTTCTTAGATGGTGCCCGCTGATGCAGGGTGACTACTCCTTAGTCACAAGGGAGAAATCTTGAGAAGAGTCTCGAATGTCCTTTCGTAGAAAGTAGTTCTTGATTCAAAGATGATCTAATTTGGAAGGGTCCCCGCTCCGGCCTTTATCCTAAAGAAAGGGGTGGGTACATGACTAGGTCCTGCCCTAAGGGTGGGACCAGGAAGGGGGGTAGTTACACCCCTCTCCCCTGCCGGACTTTCCCCAGGCCAGGGCTGGCGCCCCTGGAACTGGTTCTGACCGGCAGATGCGTAGTGAGCACCGGGGTGCCACTCCGCAGTCACCTTCTCGCAAAAGCCCTACCTACCCAGAATACACAAACCCTGTCTGGGACGGTGCGAACACCGCCCTTGACAGGAAACCCTTTGTCCAAGCGCTCCTTGCTGGAAGGACTCCCAGCAGCAGGAGGTCAGACTCGTGTCTGTGGTGGCAGCATCCATTTTGTGGAGCTGAGGCTTTAGTTAACTTTAACCGGGGTTCACAGTTACGTACATGTCGTGTCCCTCTAGAAGGGCGGAATGCTAACCTCGTCGCCAGAATTGGTGAGGGGGCAGCATCCCGATTCGTATGACACCTTACTCGACATGTCTTGATAACGCGACACCGAAGTTACCGATGTGGTACGCGTTATCATGGAACAGCCATTGGGTCTTTGTTCCGCAAGCTGCAACCGGGCTCGGCTCGGGCCAGAACCTAGTTCACACGAGCCCACGCACTCTGCCTTCAGGATTGTCAAGGCCTGCCATAGGAGTGACTGATAGGAACTCGTGCGTCCATTGTACGGTTAGATATAGGGCTACTATACCTAAAGCAAAGGGTGAGTACACGACTTTGCCCCAGCTGTCATGCAGCCAGTTGTGTCAAATTTAGGAGGCCAGCCAGGGGTGGCATAATACATGCTGCAGCCCCTGGCGGCCCTGGGTACACCCATGCCCGGAGTTACAGGGTCTGATAGGGTGGCCCAGTACCAATTGGAAATGCACCTAGGGTACATGGAATCCATTTTACAGAGAGAGCAGTAGGCCTGGGGTCCTGATTGGCAGGGCCCCAGGTCGACTATGTCCAAAACCAGCTAAAACACAGGGCAAAAAGTTGGGGGCAACCATAGTCAGGATGTACCTTCCTACAACCGTGCTCTAGTGCGTTTGTATAGATATTGAACTTCCTGATCCGCCAGTTCATTGTATTCAGAGACCTTCAAGCGCGCGTCGGCCAGTAGGTGATCAGAGGGCCGCTGCTCGCATTGTCGTTCCAAACATAGCAACTCACGCTCCAGCGAGTCCCTGAGCGATTTAAGTACCCCAGCCTGCATACCGATACATGTGCCCCGCATTGTCACCTTAAACGCCTCCCAAATCACACCCGCACTTGACACTGATCCAACGTTCTTATCGAAAAACAGTTCAATCGAGTCACGCAAACTCTCCCGCAGGACCTGATCTTTCAAAACACCAGGAGGCAATCGCCATGCAAACGGGACATGCGCATGTGTCGGGAGCTTAACTTCCATCAGCACAGGGGCATGATCGGATAATGTGCGAGCCAAGTGTGCAGTCCTCGCTACCCAGCCACTCACATCCTTCGTCACCAGCCAGTAATCCAATCTCGACCAAGTGTCATGGGTGGAAGTATAGCAGGTGCCCTCCCTCACTCCAGGATGTCCCAGACGCCACACATCCACTAGCCCCATCACCTCAATCCCATCCCTGACAGCACCACACGCACGCTTCATAGATGACTGGCGTGTTTCCTTTTTATCCAACCCTAGATCCAGCGTCACATTCAGACCCCCCCCGCAAATAATCGCCGAGGGAGGCAGCTGACAAACCTTATTCCACAACGTGACATAAAAGTCCGGATCGTCAATGTTAGGCCCATATACATTAACCATTGTGACTAGTGTACCACACAGTTTTCCATGCAAAATGATATACCGACCTTCCTTATCTACCTCCTCATGCAAACTCACAAATGGGACATCTTTTTTAATGAGGATCATAACACCCCGGGCATAGGAGGAGTACGAGGTGGCCACTCTGGTACCAGCCCAACGGCAAGCAACCGCGCCAGCCGCCTGCCCGCTGAGATGCGTCTCCTGCAGGAAGACCACCTGCACTGCATGCCTATTCAAATACGCAAGCATCTGCCTACTCTTTTGTGGTCTGTTAAGACCCCGCACATTCCACGTTATCCAATTCAGTGTTCCCCCCCTAGAAAGAATGATAGTTAATACATATACCTATCCATCTGGTCTCAAATGTACGTTCCAGCCAGTAAACATTGACAATTGCGTTCAATCCCATGTCCCACCCGAGGCAGCCCTCAGCACAACATAACAGGCCCTCCTTGCGTGTACCCCCCTGAGTCAACCTCCCTCCCCAGAACTGAAACCCCTGGCAACCAGATCCCGCCCGCCCACTTCAGCACCCCCAACCTGCCAAAGCCATCCCCAACCCCTCAGTGCCCAAACCCCGAACTTTGCACCAAACGAATTGTGGGGAACTCCCATACGTGGGGGCGTAGAGGTGCCCAACTCCCACTAGTGAACTAAGCAGGAGAGGATCGAGCAATTTGTCTAAACGTCCATCCCCGTCCTCCCCGCGCTGCGACATATACCAGAACATTCCAGCAGCACCCAATGGAGGAGGCAGCAGTACATTTATCGGCGTATGCCGGCATACAACTAGGAACTGACAAATAAACAGTGCAATAGAAACGTTCCCAGCAAATAGCCAACCCCTAGACCTCATCCATAGGTCTGGTACATCCCTTCCATATATGACAGCACAGAGGTCTAGGAGCCAAACCTCGACAGACAATATATCAAACAGCAGTGCAGCATAAGTCCCCATCCAGGGCTGTGGTGTCACCATTGTATCTGCATAGTTGTCCCGGCCCACCACCCTCCAGCAGTAGTGAGAAAAGTCTATCCACCGAACCCCAACAGTTAGTAAATCAATCAGCACAGTAGTCACAACTCTTTAGCCAGGGCACTGGTGGCACCGTTAAAAATGCAAAGTCGCACAGGCCCATCACCCACCAGCAGTAGTAAAAGAGAACTAACTAGTCAGCTATAAGAGTGGAGCGTTAACGTGTAGCAATACCCCAGCAAGTATAACGAGGATTGACGATTATACTGGAGAAGTACGTAGACCTATGCAACCTCATCACGTAAATCCTCCTCTCTGTCCTGCGCTGCATTGGAGTCTCGTTTTCTTTTTTTTCTGCTTCTTCGCATATTCCATGGCTGCCTTGGGAGATGTAAAGATTTTATTATCTGACGGTGCCCCAATCCGGAGGCATGGCATATGGAATATCCTCCGCCCTGAGCAGTTGCTTCACCACATGAAATTCTTTCCTCGCTGTTTGCACCGCCACTGTGAAGTCAGGATAAAATTCAAGTTTGTTGCCCTGATAGTCTATGGTGCCCTTCTCCAGAGCCAGGCGCAGAATCACATCCCTGTCTTTATAATTGAGTATGCGGGCGATGATGGGACGGGGCGATACTCCAGGCACTGGTCGTTTCGCTAATGAGCGATGTGCCCGCTCCACGATGAACACTCGGGATAACTGATCCGCTCCAAAAATATCAAGCAACAAGCGTTCCATGAAATCTTCCATTCGGACCACATTGGTAGACTACGGCAGTCCCGTGACGCGGATGTTGTTGCGTCGGGACCGCCCTTCCAACTCCTCATTCTTAGCCTGGATGACCTTGGTGGATACGGTAGCCAGACCATCCTCAGTGGCAGACACTCTCTGATCAACCTCTCCCATCCGTTCATTCTGTCTCTCAAATTGCGTAGCCATATGGTCAAGTCTGTGATTCACTGCTTCCATGGTGCCTTCTATGGACTGCAATGTTTTTTGCATAGCCACAAGCACAGCCTCTAAATTCGGCGCACCCCTAGACGCCCCAGCGGGCTCCGTGTCCGGCGGCGCCTGCGAGGTCGACATAGTGGTCTTCTTAGCGTCGAAAGTTAATTTGGGCTGATTCCTTTCAGGCCTGCCCATAGTGCCAGTAGACCGTCACAGCCAGCACACAAAGTCACTGTAGTCAACACCAGCTGTTCGGAGCAGTATCCGCAATAATGAAGGGCAAGCAGTCTCAACATCCAGGGAGAGGGAGCTCCAGAAGCCAAACAGACAGCACCTCCAGTCTGAGAGTCACGATCAAGCAAGTCCAGCTTGCGCCCCTCTGGACGCCAATCTCACTTCCTCAGGCCTCCAGCAGACATGACCGCCAGATCAGATCACAGGCACCTCAGAGCCTCCGGGCGCCGTAATGTGCAGGCACAGAGCCATGCAGTAATGACGGTAGAGCAGAACTGCGGTCCCGTGAAACGCCTCATGCAGTGCCGATGGTCAGGAAGGTAGAGCTGCAGGCGCCCGGTAGGCCCCACCACCAGACAGCAAACTATAGGGCAGCCAGCCCCCAGCCACTCTCCCGCGGCTAGTGCTCAGCCGCAGTCCCGGGCAGTAGGCTTCAGCGTTCCTCCAGGCACCACGGAGCCGCCACTATTCCGACCAGCCCTCGCAGTCGCACCTGAGCGCACCCCGCCCCCACCAGCCGCAGCTCACGCGGAGTGGCCTAGTACGGCGGAGCAGCCTAGTGCGGCCTAGCACCACCTCCGCAGCCCCAGGCTTTCCCAGGCTGCCTCCCCACTCACCGCAACCAGCAGAGGCCGGGACCGGCCCAGGCGACGGCCGCACGCCTCCGCCGCCGTGCAGAGCCTCTCCCCTGGCCTCAATGAGACTGTCCGGCCGCTCGAGCCTCCCCCGGCAGCCACGCCAGGCGTCGCAGGAATCCTCCACAGCAGGCAGGCCTCGGACGCGGGCCGTCCCAGAGCGCCACGATGTCAGGGCCCAGCCAGTAGTTCAAACGGCAGCAGACACCTCCGGAGACGGCTAGAAAGCAGAAAGTAGAGCCAAACGATGCCGCCTCGCTCCTTGCAGGTATTACCGCAACGCTGGCGAGTTACGAGGGCAGGATATGAAGGATATTAAAAGGATTGTGGCTCGATCTGGCGGAGCCTCACATACGTGCGGCCATCTTGCCGGGCGCCCTCTAGCGCCCCCGGGGAAAGGAACAGCTTGACATGGATGAAAGAAGAAAGGATACTTGTGCAGGGAGAGTCAGTTAAAGCATGATGTAGAGTGGGGAGGAGAAAAGAAGAGTAATGGGGGGGTGGAAACAGGTGACAATGATGCATGGGGGAGAGTGGGGACAGTGAGGCACTTCTCTTGTGCCTCACCGATGTCTGTGTTTTCTCTACCCCTTCCAGCGCCTAGACACGCACAGGTAGTAGTGCGCTTTAGAAATCCTAATTTTATTTCATTTCATAATGCAAATGCCTTGTGAGTAAAATTTGATGAGAGGCCCCAATTATATCATTTTGACTGGCCACAGTGAATATGTGCAAAGGCCTTATACTGAACAGGAGCCTCCTGTGAGGTGTGATCCCTTATTTAACTAACCTTGGGATTGGTTGCCTAGGCCTAAAATACAACGTAGTTTTAAATCAATTAGCTTAACATACTGACAACGGCTTTACGAATGAGCACAGTTTACATTTTGAGCCCTGAAGAAGTCCGATTGTGGACGAAAAGCGTTGGTGGTTGCAAATTTTAAAAAAGAATATGTATAAAGAATGAACTTCAACATCGCAAGATCATATTAACTCTTTTCTTGGGAAAACAATAGCTTGCTGTAAATTTATTTCACCGTGTATTTTACACATTTATCATTTAAAAGTGTGCTGGGCTGTTTTGTTGTATGATATTAGAGTGATCATGTTGGTTTCTTCTGGTTTCTCTATATTGGGACCTAGGGGATTTTGTCCCAAGCTCTTTGCACTTTGTTTCCATCTGATAAAACTTACAGGAACGTCAAGACTGGTGCGGGTATCTATGCTTTGATCCCCAACCTTGTATGACACACAATTAGAAATCAAAGTTAGTTGTTGGAAGAAAGTAGGAAAACGTATATAGGTTAAATTTGGTGTCTTAAACGCGCCATTGCCTTCTTTCACCAGCAGTGCATGTACATAGTCACAAGAACTGCAGATTAGGAAATGTGTGAAGTTTGCAATTTTTCTAGCGCAATATTTATAATACTCCCCAAATTATTTCTCCGGTCTCTTGATTCTCCTTTCTCTGCAAGGCTATATATCTTGTTGAGAAAAGTCATGGAGGAAACCAGAACGTGATTGGTTCCAGAAGAAAACGATTCTGGGTGAGACCTTTTGTACTCTTATCACCCTTCTGCAAGTTAAAAAGCACGCAAAAATACATGTTCTGTGAAATGATATACATTTTGCACATTTACCGCAACACGATAAGCCTGAAACTACACAGGAATATGCCTTTGTAACAAAAAGTCACACAGGTCTAATGTTTTACTGCACTGTAATACATGCCCACCTCACTTATATTCCTCAATTGCATCACTATGCTGTTTTATTGTACACAAGGTCCGAAAAATAATTCTCTTTGCATATAAGATAAAGTATCAATCTTGAAAATGAATCATCGTTGTTTGTGTATGTGACAAGATCATACTTTTGAAAAGCTGAATATAATTCTCTTCTTGTTACAGATACCTGTGTTCCAGAGGCATGTGATAGTAAACTTTAGACTTAACATTGGAATTTAATTCTCAGGCACCATTCATTGTTCTTGATTATTTTCCAAACCCATGTTCCTGGTTTTATATTGGTCAAACCTTTTGTGTTGCTTGTCCTATATTTTGAGGTAGGACATTTGTATTATGGTATTTACATCTGTGCCAGCCATCAAGCTAAAGCTAAAATTCTTACAACAGAGAACATTATAGGCAATGCACTCTGAGAATGTTAAGTGGCATTCCTTGAAAGCTCCTCTGTATCCTTGTGGCCCCTCGGTTTAAATCCTCTGCATCATTGCCAGTGCTTAATTTGTGCATGTTGTTGCAGGTGGTGGGCACCAGCACTCATTTTAGAAAAACAGGACCCTATTTATAAAATTGTAAAATTTAGACAAAGTGCAAGAGAAAGAAAGAAAGATAGAAAAAGGAAAAAAAATGAAGAGAAAAAAGTTCCAAAGGAAGAATGAAGGTTTGGAAAGAAGGTGTCAGGTTAGGATAAAGTGACAATAAGTGTATGATGTTGGGATTAATTCATGAGTCATGATGCAGAACAAAGACCAGGAGACATGGGGTTATCTCCCTTTTATGGTTACATGACTTAATTTCGGATGTATGACGTTACAACGCATACTTTAACCACGCATGCCTTTACAACACAGTTTTTACATCGCAAGCCTTTACAACGCATAGCGCTTTGGGGTGCTGGATAGTGAAAAGTTTAATTTACTATTCCAACTCCAGTCCCCGTGGACACTAGGGAAGGTGTTGGATAGTAAATTAAACTTATTCCCTATCCTAGAGCGCCCCCCAGCGCAATGCGTTGTAATGGTTTGCGTTGTAATGGTCGCGTTGTAATGGTAGTGCGTTGTAAAAGTTTTGTTGTAAAGGTTGTTCACCCTTAATTTCAACCACGAAAAATCATTGCAAAAATATAGAAAACCTTGACATTAGCTTTCTATAACCTCTCTACAAAATACAAGAATAAGGCGAACAAAAAATTACGATACAATATAGTAAAAAAAAAACAGTGAACCGTCTTGAGCCTACTATATGTAGGACAGACCCAGATAGATTTCCTTAGCCCGAGGGGTGTTTCCTGATCAACCCCCCTCTCCCCCCCATCCCCCACAGAGAAGAAGAAAACATGCAGGCACTCTTCTCTATAATGAGTTAGATTTATCTAGATTTTTTTTATTATATAAAAGTCAATGTTTTTACTCTTTTTGATCCTAATGATGAAATAATGATTATGAATAATTCCAATGTATATCTTAAAAAAAAACTTACAAAAAAAATATGAGCCTCAAACAATGTTAGGTTGTAATGATGTTATGTGGTCACAGAGAATAGTCCCGTAGAGCAATAGCCAATCTTCAACAAAGAAATATAGGTCATGTGGGAGTCTTTTTGAATTAATGTATTTATTTATAAAGTTTTATATAGCGTGTTAGTTGATTATTCCATCAAGTGGCCCACCAGTAGGCGAATGAGCTCAAACACAACTGCAAGTGTGTTAGAATTTCTCAAGGATGAATTTGCCATTGAAGATATTTCCATGAGGATCCTATAAATATCATTACAGATGACAGTCTATAATTTGTGTAATCAGAATGCAGGATTTTCTAAAAGGTCTGGTCATTACACATTACAAGACCATCTTATACTCCTCTCAAGTGAATAGTTTAGCTGAGAAGATGAATAGGTTAGTCGAAAGTTATGTGTTGAGGTCAGTGAAGTTGAGGAAGGCCATTGATACGTGAGACTATTGGGGCTTACAGAACTAACAGGAGTTTTGCACCTGTAGGATCCAAACTGAATTATAAGTGGTTGATGTACTAAGAAGACAAACTGGGTTTCAAGAAGAGATGCCAGATGAACTATGGTGAAAAATAGTAAGGGACATTGTGTTCTTGTTTGATTGTCTACAACCTTCAGAGATACATATGTCATATTGTTAGTTGATTATGCCATCAAGTAAATCACCAGTAGGTGAATGAGTGCAATCACAGCTGCAAGTTTGTTAGAATTTCTTAAGGATGAATTTGCTATGGAAGATATCCCATAAGGATCCCATAAGTCTCATTACAGATGACAGTGTGCAATTTGTGCCATCAGAAATGCAGGATTTTCTTAAAGGTCTGGTCATTACACATTACACGACCACCTTATACTCCCCTCAAGTGAATATTCTAGCTGAATGGATGAATAGGTGAGTCGAAAGCTGTATTTTGAGGTCAGTGGAGTTTAAAAAGGCTATTGATACATGAGACTATTTGGGCTTATGAAACCAACAGGAGTTTTGAACTTGTAGGATCCAAATGTAATCATTAGTGGTTGATCTACTAAGAAGGCGAAATGGGTTTCAAGAAGCTCACTCTGAAAGGATTGCTATGTAGGACAAAAAGGACGATCCTTTGAATAAGGTGAAGGGGTAGATTTCCAATAAATGGTCATCCATTAAAGGGCTGAATGACAAGGAGGTAGCCTTTTGGATAGTGTACATGGAATTGGCTGAAGTGGAAGTCCTAATGTTCAGATTTAATAGACTGATTTCACATGAAAGTCCAAGATCTAGAGTACAGTAATCTGCGCATGAAGGCCACTTAGGAGTATGCAAGATCAAAGAAAGAATACGATGAGTTTTGATGGTCTGATCAGGTCTAGCTAGAATTATAGAATAATGCATTTGAGAATGTTGGGAGTGCCAACTTATTGACAAAGTGCGGAAAACAAGAACTTTGTCTACCTATTCAAGGAGGAATGGAGTTGACTTATATGTTAATTTTGGTTGACTTGTTTTGAAGGTGGCCTAAAGCTGAGATTGTTTCAGAGATTACTTTGACTAGCGTCATGAGGTTTCTTGATCAGATCAGAGGGAAATGTTTCTCAGCATATAGCTTACTGTCAATGGAGTGCAATTAACGTGAAGGGAGATGGAAGAGTTCTTATCAAAGAGAGATATTACGCATAAATTGGCATCCATATATCATCCCAAAGCCATTGGAATAGTGGAAAGATTCAACTGCACTCTGAATTTGGTGGGCAAATGTAGTCTTGAGTTGAAAAGAAGGACTGTATAATAAATTATGGGTTTATATGGTTTTCCCCCCGAGTTATACAGGGTAGAACCCTTTTGAACAATTTAATGGGAGGAGACGCAACACTGTTCATACTTCAAGCTGGATGTTTTGGAATAAAGGTAGGTAGGTAGGAAAGAGGGACTCAGTCTGAGGGGAGGCAGAAAGAAACTGAGAGACAAAAGACCAATAAGTCAAAGTATGATTTGACAAACATGGTGGGCCATACACATAGTACTGTAGGTGACATGATTGTTGTGAGAATACAATCTGGAAATTCTCCACACTTCAAGTTTTCAAGATCTTTGAAAGTTGTTGAGGTGTTTGATTCTGCTGTGAAAACGGAAGATGGGAGAGTGTGGAATCTAATCAAAAGTCCTTATTTACATTTTTGGCAGATGGCTTACTCTGTCTCAAACATGCCATAAGATATAACACACTTGTAGTAAGGTGGGCATGATATCTGCCATGTTTTTCACAGAATAGTCCATCCGCCAAACTCTAAATCAGGCCCAAAGTGTCCAAATGCAGTTCACGAGTAACAGAAATGGATATGGTCGCTTCAGTTGTGTGTAGAGGTGATGCGCATGAGAGTCGACATTAAAATGCCAATAGAAAGTCTGTATCTGATATTTGGATGACTTTTTGTGCAGGTGGGACTAACATGGTTGGACTTACATCTGATCACAGAGTGATTTTGTTTTCTCATGTTTTTTAATTCTCATTTTTCTTCCTATTTTTAAGAGCTTATTTACTTAAGTGTTAATTTATATTTCTGTTTAATGTATCGAGGAGGGAGGTGTGTGACATCATGCAGGCGCTCTAGATTTTAGAGCGCGCATGATGTAAATGGTATATATCTTAGGAATGGAGTCAATTAGAAAGTGATACGAGAGATGCTGCATAAAATCGTCCCTTGCATCTCCTTTTAACTTTTATGTTAAATAACTACTAATACTCGCCTTTCCTCCGTTCCTCACTGATGTCATGGGAGTTTCGATATAATGTACTGGGAAAGTTGGAGAATAACTGCTCAGTTGCCTCTACTGTTGCTACATGTTACTGTTACCATGAAGGCCAGTTGGAAAACCGGAAATGGATCATTTCAGAGGGGATTAGAGCAAGACTAATAGTACCCTTGGTATTCAGCAACTCTGACATCCCTGGATTCCACCAGTGGCTCCTTTGTAAAACTTTAGGTCCCAGCACTTTTATTATTTTTATCTTTATTTTATTTAGGTAGAACAAAGCTTTATTTCGATATAAAATATCTTAAAAAGCACATCACATTTAAAAAGTACATATCCTTCCATCAGTGAAAAGAGTTTAGAGCTAACAATCAATTATACAGTACAATAATTAGAAGGGATATTAAACCATGAATCAGCTTTGAAGAGTTTTTCTGTACAACAGATTTCATTAAAATATATTGGTTAAAAATATAAAAAAAAGTCTAAAACCAGTGACATCTACCGTGGAATATCAATACAGAATCATCATAAGACTTTTGATCTTATCAGCCAGGCCCAGCTTAGGTATTTGGCCACCCCACAGGCAAACGTAGTGTTTGGCTCAGTTTGAAGGATCTAAGGGCAGTTGAATGGTTCCTTGTACCTAGCAATCGACAGACAGGTCTTAACCATTTTCCCTCGGTCAGGAGTAAGCTTTACATACAAAGAACAAGTGTGGAATGGTTTCAACTATCCCAGTGCAAAATGGGCAAACGTGAGGGGTTTGGTTAGGAGGTTTCCACTTGTGAGTGCGCTCGTGCACCGGAAGAGTTCCCATTCTAAACTGCATGAAGAGGGCCCTGTCCTTTATTTTTTTATTTTATTTTATTTGCATTTTTTAATTATTTACAAACTTAGCACGGTATCATCTTCCACTGTCAGTGGGGATGAAAAAAAACGTATGCCTAGTTTTCCATCCATTGCATATCGTTATTTAAAGCCCTCTTTAAGGGAACCAGACCCTGTAACCCTTCCATATCTGTGTAGTCATTCATACACAGCTGGGCACCGCAGAAACCCATATGCGGTCCACGTTCCTTTTGAAATATGAGCCATTCGGCCCTTTAGACAGCGCTCTTCCCAAGAAAGCTTAAAATTCAGCGCATCTGTAGTCTTTGAATAAAAGTGCTTTCTGTTAAAGAAGCAGGGATGATTTTACCGTGACTTTTCTCCCCAATTACCTCATCTCTATTCCATTCCTCTCTCTTTTAACAGCTCACCCCGTGCCGGCTCTCATGGGGACTTAACAGACTAGTAATTTGTGGGTTTCAGAATTGGACGCACACTTGGCTAACCTTGGTTTCAGTCTGAAAGAAATAAGTTTTAGTTAAATGCCCTCAGAACTTTTTGAATTTTTTCTTGTCTAGTTAGAAGCTTTAGTTTGTTTGGATATTTGTAGAATGTGCAAGTTCTATGTCAGACACCTGAAGAATATGTGCTAAGGTCTTAATATATGGGCTCAGGTTTATTCTGGACACATGCACAATAAGCGAATTGTTTGATTTTAGATGCATAAGTCATCTGTAGCAGGTTCTAGGTCAGATAGTTTTAGAATGCATGTAAGGTTTTAATCACAACACATGTAGAACATGTGCAAACATCTAGTCCAGGTACTGGTATCATGTTTGCAAATTCCTAACACAGATAGCTATAAAAGAAACATGTAAAAGGTCCAATCCTAAACACCAGTAAGACATCAAGGGGCAGATTTACCACTTTTTCACGCAGTGCAGCAGCTACAAATGCTGTGCTGCGTGAGAAGGAGAGAGCAAGAGAGTGTCAAATTTACTGAAACACCCGTATTGAGTTGGCGGTGGGGGCGGGACTTTATGCCCCAGCAGCACTTGCGGATTTAGATGTCGTCGACGTTACTCCAGCCATTCTGCGTCCGGAGGCGCCTTCATAACTGACTTGAGCTCCCTCTGTGCGGGCACCCTTATTGAGTTGGAGGTGGGGGCGGGACTTCATGCCCCAGCAGCACTTGCGGCTTTAGATGCCGCCGACACTACTCAAGCCATTCTGCGTGGGATGCGCCCGGGCCCGTCTTCGCCCGTCATCACCCAGAAGAGGCTGGACTGGGCCCTCTCTCTTTCATCGAAGAGCCACCACTGAAGACCATCTTGCTTATTTTTGTTTTTATCTCTCCTTTTTCCTTCGTCTTGAAAACCACAATGGGTAAACGTAAAGCGGGGGACACTGCGAATCATGGAATTCATGCTAAAAATCAGAAAAGACCCGGGCAAACCAGATCCGAGGCTATTGCAACTGGAACTTCCACATTAGCTGGTATTGATACTCTAATTGGAGAGGTATAGAGTTGCTCCTCACTACAAGTAATGCAAGGGGGAAGGACAGATTGTCAAAAGTACCAGATATGTTTAAATTGACCAGAACCAGAGCTAGAACTGGAGCTCCCACTTCAATAGAGGATCATACGGAGGATCATATCCTGCCCTGTGAGCCAAATATAGGAAACCAGGGTGACATGAGTGTCCAAGCATCTGCTACTGCTAGCCCTATAGCTATTACTTCCGCAGACCAATCGGCCAAAACCCCATGCTCTTTATATCCCGCTGTTACTGTGATCCCTAATGTGCCTCGCCACAATAGATTTGACCCCTTACAACCAAGCAATCAATTTATAGAAACATCCATGCCTATTGCCTTATCACAAGAAATACTTACGATCCTGTCTACACTACGAACATTAAGTGCCCCCGTGGATCCAACGGATGCCGAATGGCTGTCTAACCAACTGAACAACCTTCAGAATCAATTAGCGTCATTAACTACCCTAGTTATGGGACTTACCTCGAGTCTTTCCTACAGTTGTAACAGTAAAAACAGCGTTCAGGAGAACAATTCACTGGTTCCTCAAACAACTAATTCTGTTAATGATTCGAGTAGGGGTGCAAATCTGAATTCTGATCCAGTTATGAGGGGAACAATTAAACATACTAGTTCTCTATATAACAGTCTTCCTCCAGTGAACAAAGATCTGAACTGGCATATGGAATTGTCTTCTTGTCCTACTGTTCTTAATCTAATACCTCAAAATCTTCAAAATAAAAGGTCACTAAGTGCTGGCACTCTATCAGATGAGAGGAAGCATCCTCACAGAAGACCTTTGCATCATTTTGCTTTCCCTGGATTCGTTTTTCCTCCACCTGAGTGTTGCAGCCATTTGAATGTCCATCTTTACCAGCTTAATGAGTACCGGAAAGCCAATAGGTCGATCTATATGGTACAGATCCCCAAATTGAAGTCAGGCTCCCTGAAGGATACCGATGCACTGATTAATAAGGTGATTCATTGGATAAGGTAGGAGAGGAACTGCATATCTATAATTAGATCTGACATTATCTTTGCAAAAAGACGTTCCGTTAGCACATCACCCTATGATTATATCTACGTTGTCTTATGCTATAACTCCTTGGCTAAAAACCTCATACTTGTCATCTTTCCGGGAGCAATCAATTGGGAATACGGCTGAAAGCTTTTCCCCCGCGTTAAACCACAAGGGAGGCCAGCCTAGATCCTGGGCTGTTCTTGAGTCTATAGATACAAAAGCCCCCTCTCATGTCCCTACGTCGCCTTTGAAGGCACTTGATTGACTAAGTAACAACTCTTATTTATCAACATGAGTATACCAAGGACATAGTGTTTGTACATTAACTAATTATAACACCCAAATGTCTAAAGTTTGTACACCAAAACAAACCAGGGAAAAAAGAACTATAAGGTCCATTTCTTGCACCGCATTAACAGGTGGTTTAGCTCTTGCCCCAAGCTTTAGCGATAATGGGATTCATTTTCACAAAGGGATTGGTTGCAATCAAGAACTGCATAATAATGACGACTGTAATCGTGCTATAAATCCTGATGAACCTTGTTGCCCCAGTGACTGTCCAGGGCCTAAGTTTGATAGTAATGTCTCCTCGCCACCTAGTGGTAATTTTTTGTCTTGGAATTTAGCTGGTCTAATTGCGAAGATATGCGACCCTGACTGGTTGTTGTATATTGAGAAATGTGATTTGTGCATGCTCCAAGAAACATGGGCTACTGAGAAAGCCTTTATAGACTGGTATATCTGTTACAGTGTTGAAGCGAAACCTGCTGAGCACTTTGGTAGAGAAAGTGGAGGCCTTTTAATTTTAGTTAGGAATGGTTGTTTTAATTCACTAACTACTTTGACAATAGACTGTCCCGATTTAATGGGTAATATAGTTACTCTATCCTCAGGATTTTCTTTGGCTTTATTTAACATTTATGTTAGATCGATAAAAGCAAATGATAAACCCCCTATCATATCTCTTTTAGATGTTACACTGGATACTGTTCATCCTGACACAAGAATATTAGTGGCTGGGGATTTTAATAGATCTCATGAACCTTGCTCCTTCTTAAATGAGATTACTGTAGAGGAGGTTGAATATTTGGATATTCCTGCATTGACAGGACCACAAAGGAAAATCTTTCCTCTACTGCACTTCAAGTAGCCTCCTTAACAGCTAGCAAAGCGCGAAGTGCTCGTAATGGACGTACCACCTCCGATCTCCGATCCTGATTGACCAACAACTTTTAAGATGGGCACAAGTTCCAGTGTTATTGATTATGCACTTACTGAAGTGAGATTGTGGCCGCTGTTGGCTGATATGGAAGTTAATGTGAGATTCTATAGCAGCCACAATTCTCTTGAGGTCATTTTTCTCGATGAGTCCTTGAAACAATGGAATAACTATTTGCTTACAGTTGTCCTGGTTCCTACTTTAACTAATAACTGTTGTTCTTTCAAATGGCCCAAAGACCTGGGAAACCAAAATGTATATTCAGAGTTATAAGGGCAGTTTGACCCTTCTTTAGAACACTACGAGGGGACAGATGCAGCTGATAAACACCTGCATAAGCAGCTGTTTAGAGAAATGCTAAAGATTTTTTTACAAGGAGGTGACTGTTGCGAACACCAGACCCCCCCAAAGAGAATGTATAGGTTGACACATTTTGTAAAGCAGCAAGAAAATCATTGAGGTTGGCTATTATAGAAGGGGACAGATCTAAAATTAATACAACCAGAGGCACTTATAAAGCTCAATTGAAGCAGGCTAAACAGGATTGAGAGGAGAAATATTGGCAGGATTTGCTTATTACTAGTAAAGCCAAGGACAATAGAACCTTTTGGAAACTGGTAGTGCTAAACTAGCCTGGAGGTGCAAAATCCCCCTGTTACAACATACCCGCTGAAAAATGGGTGGCACATTTCTCCGCACTGTATACGTCAGAAGATAACATTGACCTTGGTATAACTAATAGTCAAATTTGCTCCGCATTATCGCAACCTGTAGATCAGGAAGTAGATATTACTCCAGTCGCATTTAGCCCTGAGGAAACTATTAGTGCAATTGATTCACTAAAACTAGTTAGAAGCTGCTGATGAATGGTAGCACTGGGGAGTTGTTTTGAATAAATATATTTCTACTGAAATATGGCACGCTCCTCCCCTTTCCGTAGCCCTGACACTGAAATCAGCTGCGGTGCGCCACATAGACATCTTTGTCTTAGTGCAATTGATTCACTAAAACTAGTTAAGGCACCAGGCCCAGATAAAATTTTGGGAGATCTTTTTAAGACGGAGCCGCAAATCTGGTCGACCTATTTTAATATGTTAGCAAATGCTATTTCTGCAGGGGGAAAAGTACCTGAATCTTGGAAGGCGGCAATATTATAATTATATTAACACCTTAGCAGCTATGGAACGTCCAGCTCCAGTGCTGAACGTTCCATTGCGCAGGTGCAGTTGGAACGTCCAACGGCCGACGGCAGCACTCCCGAGATAGTGGTGCCGTCGGCCGTTGGACTAGGCGCAGCACTTATGAGGTTAAAAAAGGGAGATTGAAGTAACCCTGCTAACTACAGGCCTATTATTTTTATTGTTATTGTTGACATTTGTATAGTGCATGGCTACCCGAAGGCATCCCAGCGCTAGAAACAGCTGACAAGAGAAACGGCCAGACTAAGGAAATAGCCAAGTCTTTAAAAGTTTGCGGAAAGCGAGATGATTAGGGGTCATATTACCAACAACTAGCGATAATTATCGCTATGTTGGTTTAGCAGCGATATTTTTATCGCTTAGGAACCTTGCAATTATCAAGGTTTATCTCCTAAGCGAAAAAATGGGCCGGAATGCATGAATATCACTGAAAAGTCATCGATATTCATGTATTACCGAGCTAATGCTCTTAGCCATGTTATCCACCTACCATTGGATAACATGGCTAAGAACTGGTCTGGGCAGGTGTTAGCTTTTGGAGATATTCGCGCTTAGCGCAAATATCTCCAAAAGTTGGTAATAGGAGATAGCGATGTTAGCGACTGTTTCCAGTTGCTAACATCTTGGCACACCCATTTTGCATGTCATTAGTGATAAATATCACTGAAATGCAAAGCGGGGCCCAAGATGGTCGCTATCTCCTACTAGCTGTCGCTAACTGGTGTTAGGGACAACTAGGTAATAGAGAGATAATTTTATCTCCGCTTTCTTGGCTTTTAAAGCCAAAAAAGCGGAGATAAACCCCCTTGATAAAATGCCCCTAGGTTCCTTACGAAGATACAGAGGAAGGGCATTCCATAGCCTGGTGGCATTAAGTGCAAAACGCGGGCCTCCACTACGGGCTTTCCTGATCTTGGGTACAGTGACAAAATTCATGTCATCTGAGCGGAGGCATCTTTTAGCCCGATAGGGCTGGATAATGGAATCGTTGATGGCAGGGCCCTTTCTGCTAGGGACTTGTGGGTAATACGCATCGCTTTCAATGTAACTCTCTCCCTAATTGGGAGCCAGTGGAGCTAGTTCAGTGCAGGTTTTGCTGACTAGAATTTAGGGATATCCAGAAGCAGTCTGGCTGTCCAGTTTTGGATGATCTGAAGTTTGGATAGGGTCGAGGTGGGAGCACCCAAATAGAGGGCGTTCCCATAATCCAGGTGGGACAAAATCAAAGCCTGAACCATGGTCTTTTTAGCTTGAAATGGGAGATGGGGAAGGATCTGTCGGAACAATTTCAGGATACCACAGCACGCACCTGCTAAGAAGCGTGCCTGTGTCCTGAAAGTAAAATCATGGTCCAGCCAAATACCCAGGCTCTTTAGCTCAGTGTCGGAGAGGGGACAGGGCCCATGGTGGTCGGCCACATTAAGTTGAGATTGAGAGGAGATTGGTTCCCTAGGATCATCAACTCACTTTTATCCCCATTCAATTTCAGAAAGGAGTCGTTCATTCATTTGGCCGTTTCCTCCAGACAGCGACGAAGATTGAATAGGGAGTTGTCAGCACGATTGAGCCCCATCACCAGTTGTGTGTCATCAGCGTAGGTCACTATGTGTACGCCAAAGGGTGACACTGATTCTGCCAATGAACACACATATAGGCGTTAAACACGGTGGGATTCAAGGCTGAGCCTTGAGGGACTCCACAACACAGAGGCAGCTGTTTGGAGGTCTCCTCATTATCAAAAATCTGAAAAGATCTATTACTCAGGAAGCATTGTAGCCAGTCAAGAGCAACTCCAGTTATTCCCAGTTTCCTGAGTCTATGTACCAGGTTAAGATGGTTGACCGTGTCGAAGGCAGCGCTGAGGTCCAATAAAATGACCACAGCGGTGCCTCCGGAATCCACGATCCTTTTAGACTCTTCCACAACTGACAACAGGGCTGTCTCCGTTCCCTGGCAAAGTCGAAAGCCTGTCTGGGAAGGATGGAGAAGATTATGGGTCTCCAAAAATGTGGACAGCACTGAGTTACAGTGTTTTTCTGCAATTTAAGGAGGGCCTTCACTATTGCTTCCTTCCATAAAGGAGGGACCACTCTCGAGGAGAAAGAGCTTGATAGATAATGAGCAGAAATTTTGCAAGGCACATTCTGAATACATTGATCGACTGGATGGATGCTAACAATATATTGTCATCTTTCCAAGCTGGTTTTAGGCCTAAGGTCAGTACTATTGACCAGATTTTTAGATTCTGAATTTTATTTTGAAAAATAGTCCTATTACAGCAACAAAAACTGTATGTGCCTTTACAGACCTTAGAGCTGCATTTGACCTTATCCCATGTACAAAGCTATGGTATGTTCTGTTGAATCTAGGAGTTCCTCGCAATTTAGTACAACTTCTAAGTAAATTGCATGACAATACTTTAGCACAGGTTCGCTGGTACCCAAATGGCGAACTAACTGAAAGTACCCCGATTGAACGTGGTGTGCGTCAAGGCTACGTTCTTGCACCTACGTTGTTCTCCATGTATATGAATGATGTCGTTGAAGTTTTAGAAAACTGCATAAACGATTCCCCAACCCTGAACAATAGGAAGGTACCTATTTTATTTATTTGCTGAGGACTCCCTCCATTTCTCGAAGACACCCATGGGACTGCAAACTATAGTTCATAGATTCTTAGATTTCTGCAAGTCTAGGTGCCTTCAATTCAATGTAAACAGGACCAAATTTATGGTGCTGGCTAAATGGTTGAGGAAGAAAAAAGTGGTCATTCAGGTTGATAGTGAGGTACTAGAAAGGGTAGATAATTTAGATTATTTGGGGTGTGTCTCATGGAGAACTTTAAGTGGTTGGGTCAGAAAACCAAGAGTAGTCTTTTAATCGAGCATAGATCTAATGCTATTATTAGGACACACAAGCAAACAGTGTCAAATGTAGTATTGCCAGCTTTGGAAATATATCATGCCATGGCAAAAGAGGCTGCACTCTATGGGGCCGAAATGTGAGGCTATGTGGATGTTCAGCCCATGGTTACTGCGGAAAATAATTTTGCTTGGAAACTTACATCCAGCTGACTCCTTATCCCGTTGTATTTTGAAATGGGGTTAAAGAGAATAGCAGATGTGGCTGTATTGAAAATATTAGTCTACTGGGACCGCCTTTGGAGTACGCCTGAGTTAGCTGACTATAGGGTTTCACTTGATGAAATAATAAAATTGCCAGGTGCTAGATCTCTTCCTTGGGTCAAATTTGTATGCACTTGGCTGGGGAAGTTGGGTTTACTCAGCTTCTCGGTGGATCCCACTAGATTCAATAGAGCAGACAAAAACCTATTGAAAGTTACTTATTGGGCATACATCAATGAAGAACTTATAAATTGAAGCACAATGGGAGCCTTGACAAATGCATTTCTTGAACATAAATATTTCCCATCTTTTGAGCAATACCTAAATATAATACCCTCTTCCTTAGCCAGGAGTCTGTTCCTACGATTTCGTTTTGGCACCTTTCCCTTAAGATCCTTTACCCAGAAGTGGGGGCAAAGAACAGGTAACTATGGTTTGTCCTATGTGTAACCCGGGCAATGAGAACGATTCACATTTTCTGTGAAGAGTATTTGATTTCTCGTCACAAGTGGATTCTCCCTATTTGTCATGAATTGGGAGTCTCTCGTTACCAGGTAGCGCTTAGCATTCTAAAAACTGATACCTCTTTTCAAATTGTCTTAGCTGTTAGTAAATTTTTAGAGGCGGCCTGGTATAAACGAAGAACAATTTTAAAAGCTGATGTATAATGATTCATGGATCTATATTTTTTCTTTTTTATGTTCTTAAACTATGATAATGTATTTTATACTCTTGTATACCTTTGTAGTATCTGATCGTAGCAATGAGACTTTTATCTTTGTCTCGTGCACCCTTGTGGGTGTCTGTTGCTGCTTCCTTATTTTGCACTGATACTGGTAATGAATTATGGATTTATCTTATCTTTATCTTGGCATCTGACCCCAGTGATGTGTTTTTTTATTCTTGCTCTTGTATTTTTGTGGTTGCCTATTGCTGCTATCTTTATTTTGCACTGACACTGACGCACAGGCCACTACAACCCTTGGCATGACCCTATTGCTGGGGGCTGTTATTAAGTGTTACTTCAGGAAATCAAATGTATGCTACATGCTTTTTATGTAAATTATACTCCCCTAGATAACTGATCCGGGGTACGATTTTATCATCTAACTGCTGAGCTTTTGATATGCACCTATAGTTATTGCCTGTACTGTACCATTTGTTTTGCAGTTTGTGATTTATCTGAGTATTGTGAATTGCTAATCTGAGTATTCTTTTACATGTTGTGCTGGGGGCTATGAAATGTTTTCAGTATTTATATGTAAGTTGTGTGTTAAACTATTTTAAAATTGATGCAGTTTCTAATGTTCTGGATGTATACTTTGATCATTGTAATAACCGAATAAAGTAACTATTATTATTCTTAGCCTATAGTTAGTTAGATGGGAAGCTGATGATAAATGGTAGCACTGGGGAGTTGTCTTGAATAAATATATTTCAACTGAAATATGGCACTCTCCTCCCCTTTCCCTAGCCCCGGCGCTGAAATCAGCTGTGGTGGGCACAGAGACCCCATGGTGCAATGGTGTCTGCGAAAGGCTAGCATAGGTTTTACACTGTAAGGAAATCCTTCCAGTACAAAATACTAGCATAGACTTACTTTTACCCTTTTCCCTCTTTATATGTGTGCTGTAAAGTGCAGGACACGTACAAAGTTAGAAAAGGAAGGAGAAATGAAAGCATTTCACCTTCCCAGCACCTACTTCAACTTTTCTGACTCTAAACCCTGTCTACTTTATTTAGTAGATTGGGTTTAGTGTCAGAAACCTTGGGTGGTTGCATGGGAATGCCCCTGCTCCACCCATGGTACGCCCCCTTGGCGCTAAGTAATGCAAAGCAGCACTATGCGCTGCGTTGGTTTACTTTCACATTATTTCCAGCGTAAAACAAGTTTAGCGCTGGAAAGTAAATCGGGAAAAAATAATTGCACCAATTTGCATCACTTTTGTGTGACAAACACAGCGTAAAATGTTAGTAAATTTCCCCCTAAATGCATTGAATTGCCCTTTTCATTAGGAACGGCTGCCTGCATTGCCAGGAGCTAGGAGTAGGATATGTGGAAATGTATCCTCCAAGGACAGCTAGACAATTTTCACGATTTTAAACATATCAAACTCAAAGTATGAGTAAGGTGAAAGGTCAGCCATCAGTAGAATATGAACAAGCTCCTATGTCAGACAGCTGAAGTGCAAGGTTGACGTTCAGTCACTTCTGGAATTCGTTCAAGGTTGCTACTCAAATATGTGCTAGGTCCAAGTCCTGATACACATATACTAAGTGCAAGGCTACAAACCAGATATCTATAGAATATGTGCAAGGCTACAAACCAGATAACTATAGAATATGTGCAAGGCTACAAACCAGGTATCTATAGAATATGTGCAAGGCTACAAACTAGGTATCTATAGAATTTGTGCAAGGTCCAAGTCCTGATACACAGACTATGTGCAAGGCTACAAACCAGATATCTATAGAATATGTGCAAGGCTACAAACCAGATATCTATAGAATATGTGCAAGGCTACAAACTAGGTATCTATAGAATTTGTGCAAGGTCCAAGTCCTGATACACATAGACTATGTGCAAGGCTACAAACCAGATATCTCTATACTAAGTCCAAGGCTACAAACCAGATATCTATAGAATATGTGCAAGGCAACAAACCAGGTATCTATAGAATATGTGCAAGGATCTCGTCCCGATACACATAGAGTATGTGCAAGTTCCAAATCCTGATACGCATAGAATATGTGCAAGGGTATAAACCAGATATCTATAGAATATGTGCAAAGTCCAAGTCCCGATACACATACAATGTGTGCAAGGTCCAAGTCCTGATACACATAGACTATGTGCAAGGCTACAAACCAGATATCTATAGAATATGGCAAAGGTTCTAGTCCTGCTACACATAGGCTATGTGAAAGGCTACACACCAGGTATCTGTAGAATATGTTCAAGGTTCTAGGCCTGATACACCTAGAATTTGTGCAAGGCTACAAACCAAATTTCTATAGAATATGGGCAAGGTCCAAGTCCTGATACACATAGACTATGGGAAGGGCTACAAACCAAATATTTACAGAATATGTGCAAATCCAGATACCTTCAGCAAATATCCAAGGCACTAATGAACAAGTTACTTACCTTCGGTAACGATATATCTGTAAGAAACATTAGTTAGTGTTAGATTCCTTACCTTAGAATATCCCCAGGCGTCAGTCTGGATCCGGAAACTTTTGCGTAGCAGTACCCCTGCGCGTCGGTAGGCGTCGTCTGCAGGCGTCCCCTGCGGCTCCGCGTTCGTCGTTGGCGTCGTGCGCCGTGATGACGTCGCTGGAGTATATAGACGCCGCCTCCGCGCGCTGACGTCAGTTCTTTGCACACAGCATTTCCGCGCCAGGAGACGCAGAGCCATGAGAGAACCAACACTGGTGCCATGTAAAAAACTAGGGCCCTGAAAGGGATGTCCTTAACCCTAGGTATCAGTTCGCAGAACGGGGAGGATGGGTGGGTTCGGTAAGGAATCTAACACTAACTAATGTTTCTTACAGATATATCGTTACCGAAGGTAAGTAACTTGTTCATCTGAAAGAAACACGTTAGTGTTAGATTCCTTACCTTAGAATACATACCCCAGCAATACCAACCCCGGTGGTGGGTCTGCGAACCAATACAATACTACACCAGAAAGTCCTGGAGGACAGAACGGCCAAAGAAGCCATCCCTCCGGACTTGACTGTCCAGGCAGTAGTGCCTCGCAAAGGTGTGCAGCGAGGCCCACGTAGCCGCTTGGCAAATGTCCTGCAAGGAGACTCCCCGGCCCAGGGCAGTGGTAGCCGCCGTGGCCCGAGTGGAATGGGCCCTCAGCCCAACAGGAGGCTCCTTCCGAGCCAAAGAGTAGCACGCTTTGATGCAGAGGACGACCCATCGAGAGATGGTTCGTTTACAGACCGCCCGTCCCTTCTTCGCACCCACGTAGCCAACAAACAGTTGGTCATCCACCCGGAACTGGCGTGTGCGATCCATGTAAAATGAAAGCGCACGTTTTGGGTCCAGACGATGGAGCCGCTCTTCATCCTTTGAAGGATGCGGAGGCGGGAAGAAGGAAGGGAGGGTGATGGACTGCCCAATGTGAAAGGCCGAAACAACCTTGGGCAGGAAAGAAGGTCTAGTCCTCAGAACCACCTTATCAGGATGAACGGACAGGAAAGGAGGTTGGACAGAAAGAGCCTGGAGCTCACTCACTCTCCTGGCAGAGGTGATGGCAACCAGGAAAGCCGTCTTTAAAGTCAGGAGACGGAGAGGACAAGAATGAAGGGGCTCAAAGGGAGCACACATCAGAAAGGTTAGAACCAGGTTCAAATCCCACTGGGGCATCACAAACGGAACAGGTGGAAACATGTGAGTGATGCCCTTCAAGAATCGAGTTACAATCGGGGATTTGAACAAAGAAGGCTGATCAGGAAGCCTCAAGAAGGCTGAAAGGGCAGAAAGGTAGCCCTTGATAGTGCCCAGAGCAGAGCCCTGCTGGGCAAGAGAAAGAAGAAACAGAAGAACCTCCGAAAGAGGGGCAGAAAGAGGATCCACAGCCTTTGCTGTGCACCATGCCATAAATCTGTTCCACCGACAGGCGTATACCGACTTAGTGGAGGGACGCCTGGCTGCCAGAATAACATCACAGACTTCAGGAGGCAAGTCAAATGGCCTCAACTGCCGCCGCTCAATCTCCAAGCATGGAGGTGGAGACTGGACAGGTTCGGGTGGAGGACCGTCCCCTGCTGCTGCGACAGAAGGTCCTCCTGAAGGGGCAGGCGGATCGGGGGACCGACTGACATGCTGAGTAGCTCGGGATACCAGTACCTTCGAGCCCAGTCCGGAGCCACAAGGATAACTTGGGCCCGGTCGCGCCTGATCTTCTTCAGCACTCTGGGCAGAAGTGGTATAGGCGGAAAGGCGTATAACAGACCGCAACTCCACTCGCGCCGAAAGGCGTCGCCGTGCGAGTGCCGTCTTGGAAACTCCAACGCGCAGAACTGATGACATTGCGCGTTCTCTTCTGTGGCGAATAGATCTAACCAAGGCTCTCCCCATTGCAGAAAGATGCCTTGCGCCACGTCCGAGTTCAGACGCCATTCGTGATCCATCGAGCACAGACGGCTGAGTTCGTCCGCCCTGGCGTTCAGGGAACCTGCCAGGTGTTGAACCGTCAGAGTCACGCCCTGACGTTCCAGCCATTGCCAGAGGCGCAGAGCCTCCTGGCAAAGGGTCCACGACCCCACTCCGCCCTGTTTGTTGCAGTACCACATGGCGGTGGTGTTGTCGGTGAACACCTGCACTACACTCCCGTTGACAAAGGGGAGGAATGCCTTCAGTGCCAGACGAATCGCCCGCAGCTCCAACAGGTTGATATGGAGCCGGGACTCCGCCGGAGACCAGATGCCTCTGATCTCTGCCTCTCCCAAGTGGCCACCCCAGCCCTGGAGGGACGCGTCCGTCACGACCACGTGCTCCGGTTGGGGAAGGGAGAGGCACTTGCCCCTGACCCAATCGCGGTCCGTAAGCCACCACTGCAGTTGTCTCGCAGTGCCCTCCGAGATCAAGACGTGGTCGGACAAGTTGCCCTGATGCTGTGCCCACTGAAACTTCAGGTCCCACTGCAGAGCCCGCATCCGCTACCGGGCGTGACGCACCAGAAGGATGCAGGAAGCCATCAGTCCCAGCAGCCGCAGCGTCAACCTGACCGAAACCCGGGATAGCGGCAGAAGAACAAGTTACTTACCTTCGGTAACGATATATCTGTAAGAAACATTAGTTAGTGTTAGATTCCTTACCTTAGAATATCCCCAGGCGTCAGTCTGGATCCGGAAACTTTTGCGTAGCAGTACCCCTGCGCGTCGGTAGGCGTCGTCTGCAGGCGTCCCCTGCGGCTCCGCGTTCGTCGTTGGCGTCGTGATGACGTCGCTGGAGTATATAGACGCCGCCTCCGCGAGCTGACGTCAGTTCTTTGCACACAGCATTTCCGCGCCAGGAGACGCAGAGCCATGAGAGAACCAACACTGGTGCCATGTAAAAAACTAGGGCCCTGAAAGGGATGTCCTTAACCCTAGGTATCAGTTCGCAGAACGGGGAGGATGGGTGGGTTCGGTAAGGAATCTAACACTAACTAATGTTTCTTACAGATATATCGTTACCGAAGGTAAGTAACTTGTTCATCTGAAAGAAACACGTTAGTGTTAGATTCCTTACCTTAGAATACATACCCCAGCAATACCAACCCCGGTGGTGGGTCTGCGAACCAATACAATACTACACCAGAAAGTCCTGGAGGACAGAACGGCCAAAGAAGCCATCCCTCCGGACTTGACTGTCCAGGCAGTAGTGCCTCGCAAAGGTGTGCAGCGAGGCCCACGTAGCCGCTTGGCAAATGTCCTGCAAGGGGACTCCCCGGCCCAGGGCAGTGGTAGCCGCCGTGGCCCGAGTGGAATGGGCCCTCAGCCCAACAGGAGGCTCCTTCCGAGCCAAAGAGTAGCACGCTTTGATGCAGAGGACGACCCATCGAGAGATGGTTCGTTTACAGACCGCCCGTCCCTTCTTCGCACCCACGTAGCCAACAAACAGTTGGTCATCCACCCGGAACTGGCGTGTGCGATCCATGTAAAATGAAAGCGCACGTTTTGGGTCCAGACGATGGAGCCGCTCTTCATCCTTTGAAGGATGCGGAGGCGGGAAGAAGGAAGGGAGGGTGATGGACTGCCCGATGTGAAAGGCCGAAACAACCTTGGGCAGGAAAGAAGGTCTAGTCCTCAGAACCACCTTATCAGGATGAACGGACAGGAAAGGAGGTTGGACAGAAAGAGCCTGGAGCTCACTCACTCTCCTGGCAGAGGTGATGGCAACCAGGAAAGCCGTCTTTAAAGTCAGGAGACGGAGAGGACAAGAATGAAGGGGCTCAAAGGGAGCACACATCAGAAAGGTTAGAACCAGGTTCAAATCCCACTGGGGCATCACAAACGGAACAGGTGGAAACATGTGAGTGATGCCCTTCAAGAATCGAGTTACAATCGGGGATTTGAACAAAGAAGGCTGATCAGGAAGCCTCAAGAAGGCTGAAAGGGCAGAAAGGTAGCCCTTGATAGTGCCCAGAGCAGAGCCCTGCTGGGCAAGAGAAAGAAGAAACCGAAGAACCTCCGAAAGAGGGGCAGAAAGAGGATCCACAGCCTTTGCTGTGCACCATGCCATAAATCTGTTCCACCGACAGGCGTATACCGACTTAGTGGAGGGACGCCTGGCTGCCAGAATAACATCACAGACTTCAGGAGGCAAGTCAAATGGCCTCAACTGCCGCCGCTCAATCTCCAAGCATGGAGGTGGAGACTGGACAGGTTCGGGTGGAGGACCGTCCCCTGCTGCTGCGACAGAAGGTCCTCCTGAAGGGGCAGGCGGATCGGGGGACCGACTGACATGCTGAGTAGCTCGGGATACCAGTACCTTCGAGCCCAGTCCGGAGCCACAAGGATAACTTGGGCCCGGTCGCGCCTGATCTTCTTCAGCACTCTGGGCAGAAGTGGTATAGGCGGAAAGGCGTATAACAGACCGCAACTCCACTCGCGCCGAAAGGCGTCGCCGTGCGAGTGCCGTCTTGGAAACTCCAACGCGCAGAACTGATGACATTGCGCGTTCTCTTCTGTGGCGAATAGATCTAACCAAGGCTCTCCCCATTGCAGAAAGATGCCTTGCGCCACGTCCGAGTTCAGACGCCATTCGTGATCCATCGAGCACAGACGGCTGAGTTCGTCCGCCCTGGCGTTCAGGGAACCTGCCAGGTGTTGAACCGTCAGAGTCACGCCCTGACGTTCCAGCCATTGCCAGAGGCGCAGAGCCTCCTGGCAAAGGGTCCACGACCCCACTCCGCCCTGTTTGTTGCAGTACCACATGGCGGTGGTGTTGTCGGTGAACACCTGCACTACACTCCCGTTGACAAAGGGGAGGAATGCCTTCAGTGCCAGACGAATCGCCCGCAGCTCCAACAGGTTGATATGGAGCCGGGACTCCGCCGGAGACCAGATGCCTCTGATCTCTGCCTCTCCCAAGTGGCCACCCCAGCCCTGGAGGGACGCGTCCGTCACGACCACGTGCTCCGGTTGGGGAAGGGAGAGGGACTTGCCCCTGACCCAATCGCGGTCCGTAAGCCACCACTGCAGTTGTCTCGCAGTGCCCTCCGAGATCAAGACGTGGTCGGACAAGTTGCCCTGATGCTGTGCCCACTGAAACTTCAGGTCCCACTGCAGAGCCCGCATCCGCTACCGGGCGTGACGCACCAGAAGGATGCAGGAAGCCATCAGTCCCAGCAGCCGCAGCGTCAACCTGACCGAAACCCGGGATAGCGGCTGAAGAACAAGTTACTTACCTTCGGTAACGATATATCTGTAAGAAACATTAGTTAGTGTTAGATTCCTTACCTTAGAATATCCCCAGGCGTCAGTCTGGATCCGGAAACTTTTGCGTAGCAGTACCCCTGCGCGTCGGTAGGCGTCGTCTGCAGGCGTCCCCTGCGGCTCCGCGTTCGTCGTTGGCGTCGTGATGACGTCGCTGGAGTATATAGACGCCGCCTCCGCGAGCTGACGTCAGTTCTTTGCACACAGCATTTCCGCGCCAGGAGACGCAGAGCCATGAGAGAACCAACACTGGTGCCATGTAAAAAACTAGGGCCCTGAAAGGGATGTCCTTAACCCTAGGTATCAGTTCGCAGAACGGGGAGGATGGGTGGGTTCGGTAAGGAATCTAACACTAACTAATGTTTCTTACAGATATATCGTTACCGAAGGTAAGTAACTTGTTCATCTGAAAGAAACACGTTAGTGTTAGATTCCTTACCTTAGAATACATACCCCAGCAATACCAACCCCGGTGGTGGGTCTGCGAACCAATACAATACTACACCAGAAAGTCCTGGAGGACAGAACGGCCAAAGAAGCCATCCCTCCGGACTTGACTGTCCAGGCAGTAGTGCCTCGCAAAGGTGTGCAGCGAGGCCCACGTAGCCGCTTGGCAAATGTCCTGCAAGGGGACTCCCCGGCCCAGGGCAGTGGTAGCCGCCGTGGCCCGAGTGGAATGGGCCCTCAGCCCAACAGGAGGCTCCTTCCGAGCCAAAGAGTAGCACGCTTTGATGCAGAGGACGACCCATCGAGAGATGGTTCGTTTACAGACCGCCCGTCCCTTCTTCGCACCCACGTAGCCAACAAACAGTTGGTCATCCACCCGGAACTGGCGTGTGCGATCCATGTAAAATGAAAGCGCACGTTTTGGGTCCAGACGATGGAGCCGCTCTTCATCCTTTGAAGGATGCGGAGGCGGGAAGAAGGAAGGGAGGGTGATGGACTGCCCGATGTGAAAGGCCGAAACAACCTTGGGCAGGAAAGAAGGTCTAGTCCTCAGAACCACCTTATCAGGATGAACGGACAGGAAAGGAGGTTGGACAGAAAGAGCCTGGAGCTCACTCACTCTCCTGGCAGAGGTGATGGCAACCAGGAAAGCCGTCTTTAAAGTCAGGAAACGGAGAGGACAAGAATGAAGGGGCTCAAAGGGAGCACACATCAGAAAGGTTAGAACCAGGTTCAAATCCCACTGGGGCATCACAAACGGAACAGGTGGAAACATGTGAGTGATGCCCTTCAAGAATCGAGTTACAATCGGGGATTTGAACAAAGAAGGCTGATCAGGAAGCCTCAAGAAGGCTGAAAGGGCAGAAAGGTAGCCCTTGATAGTGCCCAGAGCAGAGCCCTGCTGGGCAAGAGAAAGAAGAAACAGAAGAACCTCCGAAAGAGGGGCAGAAAGAGGATCCACAGCCTTTGCTGTGCACCATGCCATAAATCTGTTCCACCGACAGGCGTATACCGACTTAGTGGAGGGACGCCTGGCTGCCAGAATAACATCACAGACTTCAGGAGGCAAGTCAAATGGCCTCAACTGCCGCCGCTCAATCTCCAAGCATGGAGGTGGAGACTGGACAGGTTCGGGTGGAGGACCGTCCCCTGCTGCTGCGACAGAAGGTCCTCCTGAAGGGGCAGGCGGATCGGGGGACCGACTGACATGCTGAGTAGCTCGGGATACCAGTACCTTCGAGCCCAGTCCGGAGCCACAAGGATAACTTGGGCCCGGTCGCGCCTGATCTTCTTCAGCACTCTGGGCAGAAGTGGTATAGGCGGAAAGGCGTATAACAGACCGCAACTCCACTCGCGCCGAAAGGCGTCGCCGTGCGAGTGCCGTCTTGGAAACTCCAACGCGCAGAACTGATGACATTGCGCGTTCTCTTCTGTGGCGAATAGATCTAACCAAGGCTCTCCCCATTGCAGAAAGATGCCTTGCGCCACGTCCGAGTTCAGACGCCATTCGTGATCCATCGAGCACCGATGGCTGAGTTTGTCCGCCCTGGCGTTCAGAGAACCTGCCAGGTGTTGAACCGTCAGAGTCACGCCCTGACGTTCCAGCCATTGCCAGAGGCGCAGAGCCTCCTGGCAAAGGGTCCACGACCCCACTCCGCCTTGTTTGTTGCAGTACCACATGGCGGTGGTGTTGTCGGTGAACACCTGCACTACACTCCCGTTGACAAAGGGGAGGAATGCCTTCAGTGCCAGACGAATCGCCCGCAGCTCCAACAGGTTGATATGGAGCCGGGACTCCGCCGGAGACCAGATGCCTCTGATCTCTGCCTCTCCCAAGTGGCCTCCCCAGCCCTGGAGGGACGCGTCCGTCACGACAACGTGCTCCGGTTGGGGAAGGGAGAGGGACTTGCCCCTGACCCAATCGCGGTCCGTAAGCCACCACTGCAGTTGTCTCGCAGCGCCCTCCGAGATCAAGACGTGGTCGGACAAGTTGCCCTGATGCTGGGCCCACTGAAACTTCAGGTCCCACTGCAGAGCCCGCATCCGCCACCGGGCGTGATGCACCAGAAGGATGCAGGAAGCCATCAGTCCCAGCAGCCGCAGCGTCAACCTGACCGAAACTCGGGATAGCGGCTGAAAGATGGGAATCAAAGCCTGAATATCCCGAACCCGCCGTTCCGGAGGATAAACCCGAAACTGCGCAGAGTCCAGAACCGCTCCGATGAAAAGGAGCTTTTGAGAGGGACACAGGTGTGATTTCGGCACATTGATGGAGAACCCCAGGTCGTGCAAGAGGTCTGCCGTCATCTGGAGGTGGTGGACGACTGTCTGGGGCGAGCCCGCCTTCAACAACCAGTCGTCTAGGTAGGGGAAGACTGAAACCCCTAACCTGCGCAGATGGGCTGCGACCACCGCCATCACCTTTGTGAACACCCGTGGGGCGCTGGTAAGGCCGAAGGGGAGCACAGTAAACTGAAAGTGCTCCAGGCCTACCGTGAACCGCAGGTAACGCCGGTGGGCCGGCAGGACGGGGATGTGAAAATAGGCGTCCTGCAAGTCCAACGCTACCATCCAGTCTTGCGGGTCTAGAGCAGCCAAGACCTGAGCTAACGTCAACATCTTGAACTTCTCCTTCCGGAGGAAGCCGTTGACGTTCCTTAGATCCAAGATAGGACGTAGGCCCCCCCTTGTCCTTCTTGGGCACCAGAAAGTAGTGGGAATAACAACCACGCCCTACTTCTGGCCCAGGAACGCGCTCGATGGCCCCCTTGGCCAAGAGGGCCGCAACTTCCTCCTGCAGAAGTGTCAAGTGGTCCCCCGACACACAGTGGTTCTGCGGTGGCATGGCTGGAGGAGAGGTCTCGAAGGGGAGGGAGTAGCCCCTTCGGACAATTTGCAGCACCCACCTGTCCGAAGTGATCGTGCGCCAGTGAGCGTGGTGATGGCGAACCCTGCCACCCACTGGCGTCACATGGGGCCGAAAGCATGGACTAGGAGGATTTTGGGGTAGATGCTGCGGGGGAGGGTGTGGTCTGACCCCGCCGTTGTCCCCGACCGCCACCACGGCGGTTTCCACGGCCGCCACCGCGTTGAAAGGAGTGTTGCGGCGCGTGGCTGGCAGCACGTGTGGGGGCGCCCCTTCCTTGGCCACGAAAGGGGCGAAACGAACCCGGTTGCTGACGCTGGGTCGAGAGACCCAAGGACCTGGCCGTGACCCTGGAGTCCTTGAAGCGTTCCAGCGCGTGGTCCGCCTCGTCACCGAACAGGTGACAGCCATCAAATGGCATGTCCATCAACGTACTCTGGACATCTGCTGAAAAATTGGCGGATCTCAGCCAGGCGTGGCGACGAATCGCCACCGTCGTTGACATAGCTCTGCCTAGCGAGTCGGTCGTATCAAGACCACACCGTATCGAATATTTCGCTGCATCTCGGCCCTCAGCCACAGCCTGACCGAGTTTTGCCCGCACCTCCATGGGGCATTCTGGCAGCAGTTCCGCGACCGTATCCCACACACAGTGGGTGTAGCGGCCCAAGAGGCAGGCGGTGTTGGAAGACCGCAGGCCCAAACTAATGGACGAGAAGACCTTCTTGCCAAATTGGTCATACCTCTTGGATTCCCGGTCGGGCGGGGCCGACGGGAATGCGGACTGGGAGGTTGAGGCCTGGATCACCAGACTCTCAGGAGTGGGGTGGGTAGACAGGAACTTGGGGTCGTCCGGACAAGGACGGTGGCGCCTGGCCACGTTCCGATCGACAGGCGCACCTGAAGCGGGCCTGGACCACGTGCCCAACAGAACGTCCGACAAGGCTTCATTAAACGGCAGCAGTGGCTCCTGTGGGCATGACTGCGGTTTGAAGACCTCTGTGAGGATGTTAGGCCTCACGGCCGCGACGGGGAGCTCAAGGTGTAAGGCCTTTGCAGCCCTCATCAGCACCACAGAATATGCAGCTCCCTCCACCGATGCCACGGAAGGAGGAGAGATCAGACCAGGGTTAGGAGAGTCGTCCAGACCACTGGCATCCCCCAAGTCACCTGTCCAGTCCGGGTCATACTGGCACTCGCGTGACAGAGGGTCCTCGGACCCCTCCCAACCTTCACCGAACTCTTCATCATCTCCGTATTCGGAGTCAACGATGTAGACCGGCTCCTCGGGGTTCATGGGCCCTATCGGCGCCGGGACCGGCGTCGAGCGACGCCCGTCCGGCCCCGCGTCCGGCGTCGGTGAAGGTAAGGGGACGGCGCCGCCCGGAGCCGGCGCCGGAGCCGGAGCCCCAGTGCCGCCCGAAGCCGGCACCGAGGAACCGGCGTCGCGCGGAGGCGGAGCCGCGGGCAACCCCGATGGAATCGGCGCCGGGTTGGATGGGCGTCCATCTGGCGTCGACCCCGAAGGCCCTAGCGGCGCCGGGATCGGCGCCGGAATCGGAGCATCCGACGGCGTCGAGGTAGGGTCAGCTGAACCGCTAGGGCCCCCGGACGGGTTCACTGGGCCCGCAGGCGCCGTGGAACCCGCCGGAGGAGATAGGGCCCTCATGGCCATGAGGAACGCCTCTATCTCCTCAGGCGTCGCACCGTGCCCAGGGACCTGAGGGTATGGGGCAGGCCGCGCCGGCGACTCTCGCGGAGCCGCGGGGTTGGGGTCACCCGAACCCCCGGCCGCATCGCGCGAGCGTCGGGGGGAGTCGGGGGTACGATGACGACGCCCCGACTTCTTGTGCTTCTTACCTGACGAGGATGACGAGTGGTGTCGACTTCCGGAACGCTCGGCGCGGCCCCGCGACCGCTTCCTCGAACGCTCTCTCGACCTCCGGCCGGACCGGGACCTCCCGGTCCCGACGTGGGGCCGACACCCGGAGCTCCAGTAGCTTGCGGGACCGCTCCCGTCTAGCCTTGTTGGTGAGGGCCCGGCAGTCGACGCAGGAGTCCACGTCGTGGTCGGGGCCCAGACACCGGAGACAGAGGCGGTGATGGTCTGTGACCGACATCGTACGCTCACAGTCATCACAGTGCTTGAACCCAGGCATCCTAACAGGCACAAAGTGATAAACAATTCGAAAAACTTGGTCAAAGACCGGAGTACTGCTCTTCAGATCTGCGTCCACTGGCGCGGAAAAAAGAAGAACTGACGTCAGCGCGCGGAGGCGGCGTCTATATACTCCAGCGACGTCATCACGGCGCACGACGCCGACGACGGACGCGGAGCCGCAGGGGACGCCTGCAGACGACGCCTACCGACGCGCAGGGGTACTGCTACGCAAAAGTTTCCGGATCCAGACTGACGCCTGGGGATATTCTAAGGTATGGAATCTAACACTAACGTGTTTCTTTCAGATCCAAATTTCTGTACAGTATGTGTTTATTTAACTGACATACCAGAGGAATATGTGCACGAGTCTTGTCCGGGTAACAGGAAAATATGTGCAAGAAAGTAGTTCAAATAAATCTATCCGATGAATACATTTCTAACCAAGGCTGTTGAACATAGTGTTTAAGATTTCATTATTTGTTCATTGCTCTATTTATAGGTTTCAAGTTTAGAGTATCAACTTCTGATTATTTGTGAGTGGCAGATGATCGTGAACAAGAGAGTTAGGGTTCAATCAATCATGGGAAAGTCTTGTGCCCATATTTTTCGGTCACTGCCCCCAGAGGTGAAGAGTTTCCCTGAATGCATGCTGGAACAGTTCAGTTTCCAGGCCTTTGCTGAAAAGGTTGTACTATGGTTGTACTATGGTTTTGCCCTGAGGTTTGGTACCCTTTCTGTCCAGCAACCAGTAGCATATGTGCATGGTTCTCATTAAGTTAACAGTAGCTCATGTGCAAGCTTATAGTCTAAATATCCATAAACAATGTACATATGCATAATGAATCTGATTATGCATGTATACTTATGGGCAACAAACTTAGCTTCAAAGCAAGGGAGTGCTTGTTGTGTACACGAACAAAAGGGTTGAGCCATGCGCTGCTTAACTATTGAGGGCCTCATTTATGAAAACTGTGGCATCGCTGTGTGAAAACAGCGATGCAAAGGTTGCACTGCGCCCTCCTTGCGAAATGATGGATGCGCCATATTTAATGTATGGCGCTCCTTGTCGCAAGGAGTTACAGATCCGTCAGTATTTCTGATGTATTTGTAGGTGCAGTAATGACGCATTGCTGCAGGGTGTCGCAAAAGTGATGCAACTCCAGCAATGTGTCATTACACATGGGCAAGTCCCATGTTAAATGTGCCTGTGTCAGTCTTACGCCTGCTGTGAAGATTTTGATGCAATGGCGTCCGAGAAGTGGCACAGTGAAATCTGATAGATTTCACTGGGCCACTTTTACAAGGCTTTTTACGGGGGAAGGCCTACCCTCCATACATTATACCTGACACAGGGATAATGTAGCGCAGGGCTTTACAAAGTGACGCTTCTGCTTGTCTGCGTCACTTTGTAAATAGAACGGTACAAAAGGGGGTGGTGTTTGATTGGTTCAGATGCTCCATCCATCACCACCCCCTTTTGTACCACTTTGTAAATAGGGCACAACATGGCGCATTGTTTATGCCGCCGGTACTCACAGAAAGTGACGCAACGGTGGCGCTAAAGTGTCGCAAGTCCTCATAAATAGGCCCCTGAGTTTATGAGGCAACTCTGCAGACAGGAAGTACCAAATGTGCTTCAGTAGCGCAAATCACTTATTTCTTGTTCGTTCTTAGTACTTTCAAAGAGTATGTCTGCAGCTCCTTTTTGAGGTGGAAAAACGAGGAAGATTCTTGCGTCTGTATTTACAAAGGGATTCCTGATGCTTCAGGAACAGGCTTGTTTGACATTCTCCTTCTTGTAGTTATTGGTTTAGAGTTTGTTGATGTGGCCAGGTGGCCCGTATATTTACTTGAGGTCTCTCTATTTAGTCCCGTATTGAACCAACACTGAAACTTGGTAGGGAGTTGGGATTAGGGGACTGGGGGCTAAACACATAATGACTAACTGTCGTTTTATTGGCAATGTTGAGAAAGAGGAAGAGCATTTCTGAATCAACTTCAATCCTATGGCAAACACTTAATCAAAGCCTTTATCAGAGGCAGAATCATGAGGTATACAAGCAGCCCTGCCAAGTATCTCTGATCAGGGATTAAACGAATGCAAATTCATTAATGTTCATGAATCACCAGACTTACATGTGATGTGAGTTCGTCTCTGAGCACTCAGCCTGATTGTCATCAATCAGGCTCCGGGCTGGTCATTGTGTCTGATGAGTTACATTTGTTCAGTGCAGCATTTAGCTGCTGCGTGGGATTCGTGGAGAGGGGGCTGTCATGGTAACACAGAGCAAAGAGCCCTGAATGTTTAACTAGAAGGAGAAGCCGGGAGAGTGGGAAGGAAGGCAGAGATGCCTCAAACTTGGAAAGAACTGTTATGGCATGGGGTGTGTTGGTGCATGTGGTTGCCTGGAGGACACTTCACCAAAATGCCAGGAGTAGCAGAAGTGACTTCCCATGCCCTTTGGCCTTCACCTTTACTCACACATACATATGCTTATATATGCACACGCATTCACGCCAGGGCCGGACTGGCCGTAGCGGGCACCAGGCAATCCCCTGGTGCGCCGCACGGGCGGGGGGCCAGTTTGGGACCCCTGGGGGGCGTTTTTGTTACAGAGCCGTTTTTCCCGGGAGGGAGGGGGGCCGGCCGAGCACTTTGCCAGGGCCGGTTTTGGTTCCCAGTCCAGCCCTGATTCACGCATACACACACACTCTCCCTACACATGCACACACATTCATAAATATACTTATTTATTTATTTATTTTAAGGATTTATAGAGCGCGAACCAGACCCGTGAGGGTATCAGAGCTCTCTCTTACATTAACACACTCGAAACTGAAAGCACTCACCCAATATACCTATGTTTAAAGAATTTTTTTACTTCCCTCAGCTGCCAGGAAAAGTTATATTCCAGCTATTTGTACTCCATTTTTTAAATTAAACTAATAAAAAATAATGTTATGTTATTCACTATTAGTATAATAAAAAATTGACAAAAATACGAGGTGAGTGAAGCTTCCACCGGCGTCCATAAGTATGAGCTGCTTCTGTCCCTGCCACTGACTTTGCCACTGCTGACCCTAGGGGTCACAAAGGCAAAGCCAGGAGTCTCACAGGGCATGCCAGGGGTCACACCACTGGCCCCTATATGCTTCCGAAGCCACAGCTGCATGCTCACTTTTGTTTCCGTCTCATGGCCCAAGCCTGAGCTAGCTCACGACCTGGCTGCCACCCCTAGGAGAGGCTGTGCCTGCCAGCTGCTGAGATACTTCCTTGCCTGAGGACATAGGGCGAGAGTGACCTCTGGGGGTGGGCCAATTAGAAATTGATCATCAATATATGACATTCTGAGAGCAGTGCTTCCTGCTTTACCTAGTTGCCTCTTTTAAAAAGAGAGAGACTCTTAACAGTATGCTTTGTGTTCTCCCTTCAAGGAATAATCCCCGGCAGAGAAAGTTCAAAGGCTTATTGTAGGAAGGGGAAGGCCACCAAGAGGCTGATAGTAGTAGAGACCAGCCCCAACTGACCTGGAATCTCTGCCCCACAACAATTCACATGTTGAGAAGGTTCACTCCAGACTCGATTCTCCTCAGGGTGCAGATCATAAATAGTTTTAACTAATAAGAGGGAGTCTGTTTCAGAGTCCGATTGGGATAGAAAATAGGCCCAGGCACCAAAATAATAGTGGCCCGGTTAGTGAATTAGAAAATTCAAAAATGTGGCCCATATTTTCAAATTAGTGCAGTTGTGAACTTGTAAAGACATGCTATATAAGTGTTTTGCAAGGAATGGACGACTACATGCATTGGTACTAGCTGCCAGCAGACCATAAAACAGGCCTACAGACAGTCAAAACACTGGCCCACACACTGACTTTTCAGACCAGCCTGTCGGGAATTGCCTGAATTCCCTACAGGCCAGTCCGACTGTGGTCTGCTTGATGCATAAAGTGCTGTTTGTACCACACCTAGATCCGTTACCACAGAGATTTGCGTTTTATAGACAAAGGCGCAGTCCAGAACAGTGTAGGCTTTTCTAGTGTCAATGCTAAATTCCGTCATGCCCCCTTGGGAAAGAAAGCCTTCTCACTGCCAGCAGCAATTTTATGAAACAGTATAAAAGTCTCTCGTCTGTCTGATCATTACTTGAAATTATAGAAAAATGTAAAAATAGTGCTTTGAGGGACAGCAGACCAGGGGTAGGTCTGTCCAGCCTCGGGGGCATTGGGTGAATTTAGGCGCTGTCTAGGGGACTGTGCTGGTTGGGCTATATCTGGTATAGTTTGTAGCCCAAGGGTTATATAATTCGCCATTTAGGGCTTCCATCCACCATTTTGTTAGTAGGTGTACACGGTGGCAGCCCCAACCATATTTTAAAAAGCTTTTTCCTTTTGTTAGGCATATATTACAGGTTAAGGTGTAGGCCCAGGGTCCGTCGCCGAGTAGTTGCGCATTACCTGAGAACCAGTATTGTTGCAGGAAGAGCAAATGCTTCTTATAGATTGGTGTGGATCTCCTTCTTGAGTCGTGTTGTCATTTATTAATCATTTTGTGAATTTTGCAAATGTCTTGCACTTCTCTGTGTGCCTAAGGCTGCTCAACCACACTAACCCCCCTAATAGAGCACATTGGGATTGCATAGCAAGCCCATGTCCACTTATAAGGGAACCCCTGGAATCTTTACACTGTATATCATATTTTTGATACACCACATACAGAGCCAGATTCCTACAGAAACCAAAACCACCTCTGAGGATTTCAGTAAACAGATGTAGTAGCTGTGGTCTGCCAAAGGTAGGGGAGCGCACGTTAGCTGTGGCCCTTGCTAGTCTCCTTGCGAAGACTCTGCCCGCTGGCACAACCCTGGCTGCAAAGTTCAGCTTCCCTAAGAGGCTCTGAATGACACCTAGCGGCGCTATGTCTTTGCCTAGGAGAGCCTGGATATCCAGCTGCAGTGCCTGTACCTTCTCGGCCGGGAGCCTGGACACGCCCTGGACCGTGCGCTGGACTCTCAGTTTTTCCCCGGCGCCAACGGCACCCGCAAGCGTCCTGCCAGTTCCTGAAAGTGAAGTAGTGCTGTGCTGCACTCCTGTATCCCCGCCTTCCCTATGAAGAGAAAGTCGTACAGGTAGTGCGTAACTCCGACAGTGTTGTACGACCAGGTGAGTGCCCACTGCAAGAAACTGCTAAACACCTCAAAGTACGAGCAGGAGACTGCGCAGCCCATTGGCATGCATTTGTCGAAAAAGAATTTGTTCTGCCTTTTAAAACCCAGTAAAAACAAGTCGGATGGGGTGGGGGTGGGGGAGAAGGAGAGTGATCAGCCTTTGATGAGCGAGTGGGGGAGGAGAAACGAGAGACACGGCCTGGCGGCCGTGAAAGTGAAAGCTCTTGGCATTGCTGTGGGGAGGGGGGAGGAGAAATGCGACACGGCCGAAAAACCTTTGATACAAGCAGGGGGCGGTGAAGCTGCTGGCGGCAGATGGCTGGCTTTCATGTGCACGCGCATTTTATGTCAATGCGCTTGCGCATTGAGCTTGCTTATCACGGGCACTGCATGGAATCGCCTGATGGATAAGCTCTGGATAAGCCCCTATATTCTCGCAAGCGCATTGACAGGCGAGACCTAAAAAAAAAGGCATTTGCAATGCAGTAGTTCTCGCATTACTGAAAGTTTAAGCTATTAGCATTGCCTTATTATTAGCAACGCCAATAGCTCAAACTTTCAGAAATGCGAGACCTATTGCATTGCAAATGCTTGTTATAGATTGGTGTGGATCTCCTTCTTGAGTCGTGTTGTCATTTATTAATCATTTTGTGAATTTTGCAAATATCTTGCACTTCTCTGTGTGCCTAAGGCTGCTCAACCACACTAACCCCCCTAATAGAGCACATTGGGATTGCATAGCAAGCCCATGTCCACTTATAAGGGAACCCCTGGAATCTTTACACGGTATATCATATTTTTGATACACCACATACAGAGCCAGATTCCTACAGAAACCAAAACCACCTCTGAGGATTTCAGTAAACAGATGTAGTAGCTGTGGTCTGCCAAAGATAGGGGAGCGCACGTTAGCTGTGGCCCTTGCTAGTCTCCTTGCGAACACTCTGCCCGCTGGCACAACCCTGGCTGCAAAGTTCAGCTTCCCTAAGAGGCTCTGAATGACACCTAGCGGTGCTATGTCTTTGCCTAGGAGAGCCTGGATATCCAGCTGCAGTGCCTGTACCTTCTCCGCCGGGAGCCTGGACACGCCCTGGACCGTGTCCATCGCAATGCCCAGAAAAGTGAGTACCTGCGCTGGACTCTCAGTTTTTCCCCGGCGCCAACGGCACCCGCAAGCGTCCTGCCAGTTCCTGAAAGTGAAGTAGTGCTGTGCTGCATTCCTGTGTCCCCGCCTTCCCTATGAAGAGAAAGTCGTCCAGGTAGTGCGTAACTCCGACAGTGTTGTACGACCTGGTGAGTGCCCACTGCAAGAAACTGCTAAACACCTCAAAGTACGAGCAGGAGACTGCGCAGCCCATTGGCATGCATTTGTCGAAAAAGAATTTGTTCTGCCATTTAAAACCCAGTAGGTGATGACTCTCAGGGTGTACTGGGAGCAGGCGGAAGGCTGATTCTATGTCTGCCTTCGCCAGCCATGCCCCCTTTCCTGCTCTCCTGACCATGTCCACCGCCATGTCAAAAGAACAGTACGACACTGAGCATGTTCCTTCCTCCAACCAGTGGTTGACCGAATCGCCTTCTGGGTAGGACAAGTGGTATATGAGGCGAAAGGCCCCAGGTTCTTTTTTGGGGACCACCCCTAGCGGGGATACCAGGAAATTATCTAGTGGAGGGGAGTCAAAAGGCCCTGCTATCCTCCCCAAGACCTTCTCCTTCAGAATCTTCTCATGTACCACCTGCGGAAGCTCCCTGGCAGACCTCAAATTGTAGGCGTCCCTGCACATCTTTGGCCCTAAGTATCGGATCTTAAAGCCATCTATGAAGCCCTCCGCTATGATTCTGCCATCTTTCGTGTTGGGATATGCTCTGAGCATGGGGATAAGGGTGTCTATGCAAATTGGTGATGGGCCCTTACCAGGTGACACCTGAATGGGAGAAGCTGCTGGAGGTGGTATGTGACCTGGTTGGTGTCGCAGCGGTGAACTGGCAACGGTGGGGAGGGGGGGGGGGGGGACATCGCTCCTCGTTTTGTTTCTTGTCTGGCTTGTTGGCCGTTGGCTTATTGACGCAGGGCGCTGCTGGGTGACCTGCCCCACACTTGCTGCAAATGTACCCAAACTTACAGACCTTTGCCCAAGAGCAGAAACCTGCGTTGTGCATTCTACAAGAATTTGAGGTGAAACGTTTGCCCCCCCTTCCTTGATGGCCGCCTCCTCGGACTTTCCGTCAGTTCGAAAGGACTGACGGAAAGGATGCCTAGTAGGATGTTTCTGACCCCTGACGCTTCCCTGTCCCTTCCTATATTTTGAAGTGCCCTTGACGTCTGCTGTGAACTTTCCCATGTCCTCCACCCAGAGCTGGATCTCCTATTGATCTCAGTTCAAATCTGGACACATAGCCATTCTCTTTCTGAAATCTCAATCGTAATTGTACCACCCGATACCCCGTTGTTTCAGCCTCTTCATGTATTACGCGAGAGTACTGCCACATGGCGGGGGCCTGCTCTGGGAATTTTTCCGACACCACTGCTGCCAATATAGCGAAAGCGTCGCCCCAATTCTTTAATTGTTTTCTCCAGCCAATTCTGAAATTTGACCTTTTGTCTTCCTCCTTACCCCCCATCCTCCTGGTATCTAGTCCCTCTACCCCATGCATGAGTAGGGTAAAGATGTCCACAAATTCACGCCTCCATATACCCTCTTTTGCCGCCAAAGGTACTTCTCAGGCCAGGGAGCACCGACCTGATTTAAGTGCTGCTACTGTGATGAGCGGCGCTGTCTAACCTGTCTCCCCCATGCCTGACTCTGTCGGTACCGCTGACTTGTTAGCGTCTAAAGATCCCCCAGCGTGTGTTGTAACTGTGACCACTGGACTGATGGTGGGGGGGGGGGGGGGGGGGGGGGGGGGGGTTGCAGGTCGCTGTGCTGTGGTAGCAGGCCCTGCTAGCACCCTTGGTGTTGAGCCGCTGCTGCTGGATTGGGCCCCGTGGGATCCGGCTCTACGAGAGACAGCGCCAAACCCCCCTGCTGAGACCTTGTCGCTGCCTCAGCCCTAGGCTCCCCTGCTTGCGGGGTACTCGCCCTGTCAGGCGCTTCTCCCCACACTTCAACAATGGATGGTGCACTCCCCTCTCTAGCAGGCACGGCCATAGGCGTAGTAGTACGTACTGATTCTACAAAATCGGGATTTAAAGTCATCCAAGATGCTCAACATTGAGTCCATCATCTTACCGAATTTCTCAGTGTTCGTGTCGATAAACGTGCCTGACGGGGGCGGGACCACCTGAGTAACCACCGATGCTGCTGCTCGTGGAGGGGGGGGGGGGGGGGGAAATCACCCTGACCTTCTGGACTGGCGGCTCCGGCGGGAACTCCTTGTTGGTCGGCCGGCGAGTGGTATTGACCTGAGACAATTCCGTTACCTTCCAGAATCCGCCGTGACTTGCACACCATCTTGGTAAACCTCAGGCACCCTGCCTTGCCCCCCCCCCCCATTGCGTCAGCCCTGCCTCCTTGCACCCTTACTGCTTCTGCGATAATGTGAGCCGGGGCCCCAGTCACTCCTGCCACTCGTTTCGCTGCGACTAACTTTGTTACGTGGTGGCAGAGAAATGGTGATGACAATAGTTAGTTGTCACCTGCACTGGAGCCCATAGTACTTCCTTGCTGTAGGTCAGCCCATGCCCACCGAACCCTTTCTCACCAGTGTGTATTCCCTGATGATATCCCCTTTTAAGTACCTCTGCGACTCGGGGGCGCCAGAGGGCGCACAAGCGGAATGGCTGCCTAGGCGCGTAGCTCCCGCTCCTTGGTTGATTAGCCTTTATATATCCTCTGCCACAGGGTGCTAAATCGATTGATTGTTCCCTAATCTGTCGCAGGACATCATCGCCTACACTCGGCCCAAGTCTGGTGGCGCTGCGAGGCTCGGGACCGGAGATACGAGCTCTTGAAAATTAACCGGCGATCGCTCTGGAGCTGGCGAGCGGGGGTGGCCGGCTGCAGCTGTCTGCGGGACACCGGGGATGACAACGAGGACATAGGCCGCGGATCAGCGTGACCGTCAGGATCTCGAGCGGACATGGCGTGGGGGCTCGGAGTGGAGGTAGGCGGCTGCCGCTCTCTCTCATGCGAGGCCCCCCCCCCTGCTGCTGCTGACCCTCGTCGTTGGGACTGCAGGAGAGCTGACTGCTGCGCATTAGTGGACGCCGTGGGGCAGGACGGCCCCCGGGCGATCAGAGGAGCCCCCATCCAGCTGGCGCTCTCGGCGGGGCAGCGCCGACCTGCGGGCTGCTCGGAGTGAAGTCGGGGGTCGTGCCCCACAGCTGACAGCCCGCTGCATTTGAGTTTTGCCGCTTGATACGCTCCTGCATGACACTTGGGGCCGAGGGAGCCCCTGCTTGCCGCTGCGCTTCCAGGACTCACGGACGGCGTAGCTGTGCCCCCCCCGGATGGCCGTAGCCTGGCCCTTTCCCCTGTGACTGTGCTGTGTGGGGGGACCCTGGATTGTGCCTCCGAGGGGCGGGAACCCCTGTGTCGCCCTATTCGAGCGGAGCTCTGCAACCCCTTGAGCCTCCTCATCCGGGCCTTTTGCATCGCCGTTGAATAGCGTAGCTGCGCCTGTGGCCTGCCGGCACCATGTGGGGCAGCTCTGGTGCCACTCCTGTCTGGACATTGTCGCCCCCTCGCCATCGGAGCGCCTGAGGAGCGCGCAGACCTGCCAGACACCTGTGTCCCCCCTGGTTGGGCTCTTGTTGACCTGCTGGGGCGTTACCCTGTCCGGCGATTTTTGTGACACTACTTTCCAGCAAGGAGTGTACAACGGCCTCTCCCTGTGATAAGTCCGAGGTGCCAATACGCTCTACGGCACTTGGGTGCTGAGTCCAATCGCCACCATGGTGCGGCCTGAGAACCGCCAAACAAAGCTCAGTTTCGATGGCGCAAAAAAGGGCGCGAAATCGACGCAGGTGGATCCTGGGCCCAGGGTGCCGTCCCCAAAGGCTACCATATCTCCTGCTAAAGACATTGACCTGAACAACCTGATTCAGGAGATGAGACAAGGATTCGCCAACGTTGTTGAAAAGGTAGATGGAGTCACTGCTCGGCTGGACGCGCTGGTGCACAAGGTAGATCGTCACGAAGAGCGGATCACGTCTGTGGAGCAACGCATATCTGACAACTCGGATGTCGCCTCAACTCACACGACGCAACTGACCAGGATGGACAATTTGCTCAGGGTCATAGCGGCTAAAAATGAGGACTTGGAAGCCCGCAGCCGCCGGAACAACATACGAGTCACCAATGTACCAGAATCCACAGATACGGGTAGGATGGAATTATATATTGAGAAACTGCTCAGGGGCTCGATTGGGGAGGATGCCTTCTCACCTCAATTCATCGTGGAAAAGGCCCACCGTTCCCTGGCGCCTGTGCCCAAACCTGGACTTCCACCACGGCCCATTATTGCTCGACTATTGAACTACCGGGACCGAGACACTGCACTTAGGGCGGCCCGGTCTCAAAGGTCGCTACAGTACAATGGCGTCACTTTCTCCATTTACCCGGACTTCACGCCAATGGTTCAAGAGGAGCGACGCTAATTTCTCCCAGTAAAGAAAAAGTTGCGGGAGGCCCAGATAGATTATGCGCTCCTGTACCCTGCGAAGCTGCGAGTTACACACCAGGGTAAGCAAAGGTTTTTCACCAACCCGCAGAAAGTGGAGGACTTCCTAAAATCGCTCCGGAGGGCACG